>NW_017619219.1:54783-286259 GCF_001879475.1 Ipomoea nil
AAAACCTAGGCTCTGATACCAACTGTAACACCCCCAAACACTGCCTATATAAAAAGGCCTTAACACCTGCAGATCAAACACAAAACTAGCATAGCAGAAGATAAAACGGAAACTGGATAAAAAGAAATCCAACGGGGTGTTATGCCATGTCTACCAAACTCGGTAAACGCAAGTGTATACATCTATCCCAACAAGACATCACTCTATCACTACAACGGCACACAGGCCACAATAGAAAGGTAAAGCTACTAGACTACCGGCTTCTAAACATCGCGCTCGTCTAGACATCCCCTAAAGATACAAAGATAAACATTGGGACGACGCCCCGGTCAGCGATAATGCTGGTAACCCACCAATACCTGTTGAGTATCATACATAGGTAGGATATATACAAAAATCATTTTGAAATGGAGTACGTATATATAAGTGTAAAACCAAGAGTAAACGCCAAACTCAAGACTCAACACTCATTAACCAACACACGGAACACATCCCAAGACCACAACGGATAACGACACCACAAGAATAAAGACACCACAACCAGCAACCATACCTAAGCAACACATGCCTTTGTGACTACACACGTCACAAGAGAGAACACACAACCACGGCTACACAAGCCCTCGCGACATCACCCGCCACGAGTTGATATGCCTTCCTTATGCCCTGTTCCAACCTTATGGCTACCCCCAACCTTATATCTAGTTCCAACCTTTACCTCCAGAACCCCTGTACATACAGTCCAACCTTATTCCGCTGGGAATTGTCATTCCTCCTCCAATAGACCTCCGACAAACACTACCAATTCATAGTACCGCGACACTATCACGCACATGGCACACATGCCTGGATAACACCTGTTATCCCCCAAAAACGTGAACCTTACACAAAGGCCACAACTCCATAATCACGCCACGGCCACCACGAGGACCGCTGCAATACCTTGGTGACTAGGGTCCCATACCACTAATCGTGCAATCCAGGTAAAGCCACACACGCACCACAACTCAAAAAAGTCAAATAATGGATCGCAACGAAGGTACGAAACATATTCAATCAAGGAACGGGTCACAGCCCAACAACATCAACGATGAATAACACAAGTTATCATCAACCAAATGGACAGTACAAACCACACACACACTAGCATTAAGACAACAAAACACAATGTTGAACACTTAGCACGATTCAAGACACCAAAGTCCTACATAGATCCTATCATATAGTTCTAGACATATGAAACATCAAAAAGACACTCAAATGTTTCACAAAAGAACCTCGGGAAGTGAAAAGACCAAATAGCAAGACAAACGAATCACGGGGAAAAAAATCCCTTCACAACAACAACCATGTACCCGCGGTGGACCCACGGGTAGTGCCCCACCCGTGGTTCCGCCCGCGGAAACACTCCTGTTCCACAACAAATCCCTTCGGGATTTTCTTCTCCAAACACAAATTCAAGTCCAAAACATACCATTTCTCACCCAACACAACAAAATGACTTGAATAATGGAAAATGCCAAGCAATGGCACACAAGAATCCTAAACACAAGCTCTAGATATGCAATGTCACAAGACAAATGCATAAACCCTCATATTTCATAGCAAAGAACAAATAGAATCCAAGAAATCACATATAGGTAAGCAAAATAGGTTTTAGTAGAGCATGGGTTACCTCTTGTAGACCAAAAGAGTTCACTTTACCCTCAACAAGCTTCTTACAGGGCTTAGTTTCCAAACCCACTTCAAGATCAAACCAAAAGATCATAAAGATCCTACATTTAAGAAAAAGACAACTAAGGTGGAACCAAAAAGACAAGATAAACTTATATCTTACCCTCCTAGATGCCCAAATAGGTGAAAGGTTGAATCTTGGAAGCAAAACTTGAAATCTTGATAAGGGTCTCAACTTAGCTTGGAGAATAAGCTACACCTCTTTTCTAGAGAGAAGATAGAGAAATTTTCTAGGAATTGTAAGGAATGAAATGAAGAAGTCTTCTAGGTTAGGTTACAATACTAACTCTTGGTGAAAAGTCAAGAATACCCTTACTAAACTTTAGAAAGTGTAAGGAACAAGGGAACTCCCCACAAAGCTCAAGGTACAACACAACTTAAAGATTGACTAGTCAAATACTAGTCCTTGAGTATTAAAAATCATGATTTTAGGAATGAATTCCTCAAATAAAATAGGATTAATTACTCAATTAATCCAAGGATTGATTGTGGATTTTTGGGTGTCACAGGAAGGACCATATTTGCCAAAAAAACAATAGTCGTGGACTAAAATTGCAAGGTTTGAAAGTCGTGTGTCAATTCTGATAGTGCCACTATAGTCGTGGGATCAAAAGTGCAAAAAAATCCTATATTTTATTATATGTGTCAATTATATTAATATAATCATCATATCGAGTATTCATTGTGATATACTATATTGATAGTGACAAATAATTGTTTTTTTGTTTTACTATAATAGGTTACTATACTAACAGTTACAATATATTATTATAGTAATAAATACTACTTTAATTTATATTATTATATATATTGAATTTATTACTATACCATGCATATTAAATATTGAGTTGCTATATTATACTAATAGCAACAATTACTTTTTTTATTACTATAATATGCATATTATTGTAAACACTTACTATATATTATTATAATAACAGTTACTACTTTAATATATGTTATTCTATTGCTATAATAAGCATTAGCAATATTGAGTGTGATCTACTATACTAATAGTAATGTTATTTTTTTATTATTATAATAGGTATAATATAGTAATAGTTACTATATATTATTATTGTAACTGTTACAACTTTATTATATATTATTATATACGTCAATTTTATTATTACAATAGACATATCAATTATTGAGTGTGATCTATTATACTAATAGTAACAATTTTTTTTATTACTATAATAGGCATATTATATTAACAGTTAATATATATCTATACTATTAATACAAACAAAATCCTCCATTTTAACTTTTCGCCCAAAACAATCCTATACTATTAAGGTTTGTGTAATATTGTAAAATATGGTAATATAATTCTTATTTGTACTACAATTGTATATATTAAGTGAGACAAAGAAATCAGGTTACAGTAGATCCGGGTTCTTTCAAGTGAGACAAAGAAATCGATATATATTACGCTGAAAATGGATAATGGGTAAATCAAAAATTGATTCTTTAGGGTACACACATTTGAGTTGGAAAATGGATATGGAAAGGTTTAGAAGAAGCCTTTGTCTCATATTAAAAAATTGATGTGTGTTTACACTAGTATATATAGAGAAATTGATTGAAATGAGAATTAGTTGAAACTTGTGAATAAAAATATATAAGATCACTGCAAGAAAAAATGCACATAGAGAACACTAGAAAGACAACAGTTTTTAAGAAAGTGTGTCTTTTGTATAAAAGACAACAGTTTGGTCCAAAATCGTTGTCTTTGATGCAACACTTTTGTCAAAAACAACGGTTTTTACTTAACCGTCGTTATAAGTGTGTTGTCTTTGTGCATTTTGTGAAAAGACAACACCACAACGACAATGGTTTTTAAAACCGTTGTCTATGTGCGTTTTTTTTAAATAAGGCAACTGTTTTTTTAACTGTTGTCGTTGGTGTGTTGTTTTTAAGTGCACTGGAATACACGACACTAGAAAGACAACGGTTGTTTAAGACCGTTGTCTTTGTGCGCTCTTTTTTTTTTTTTTTTTTTTTTTTTTTTTTTTTTTAAATAAAACCGTTGTCGTTGGTGTGTTGTCGTTAAGCGCACTCGAATACACAGCACTAAGACGACAACGGTTTTATATAACCGTTGTCGTTGTGCGTTCTTTATTTGTTTAAGACAACGGTTTTTTTTTAACCGTTGTCTTTGGTATGTTGTCTTTAAGCATATTTGAATACACAACACTATAAAGACAACGGTTTTAAAAAATCGTTGTCTTTGCGCATCATAATTTAACATGTATATAAAATAAAAACAAGGATGTTAACAATAAGAGTCAAACCTATGACCTTAAACTTAATAAGTAAGTGGTCTAACCAGCTAAGCAACACAAACTCTTATGTTTAAAGGTGCAACATCTGGTATATAACTGGGTTGCTTCTGTGTTGTTTGTGAAAACCAAGACAACAATTTTAGAAAATAGTTGAAGAATTTCCCCAGGAAGAATAAAACCTGAGACCTCTAACATAATAAACTAAGCTAAACGCACCAAGCTAGGCCACACCAACACTTGTGTACTCAAGTGCAACATCTAGTATATTACCAGTTTGCTTATGTGTTGTGTTTGAGAACCAAGATAATGATTGTATACAATAGGTTAAGATACTGTAACACCCCCGATTTTCACAACATTTTAAAACTTAAAAGCATAAGCAAGGTAACTAACAAGTAGCATTAAACTTAAACAACAGCGGAAGACTAATTGTAACACCCCGAAATTTCAAAAAACTTTTAAAGACTATGTAACAAAGGTAAATGATCATAAATCCCAAAATGCTTATAAGAATACGGAGTGTTATGCCACACCCGAGCTAGAGAACTCAGGTGCACAGGCTAAATTCTAAAACCTCAATCAGTATCGATACAAACTCATGGCACGCAGGCCGAAAGGGAAAACTATCTAATCTACGCCCCAAGCCACTAGCGCGCTCCAGTGATCTACTCGTCTGTGCCTGAAAGCCAAATATATCTGTTCAGCGAGAGATGCTGGTAACCCACTCCAACGCATTGAAATGCAATACATATAGATATATACATAGATATACGAAAAACCATTTCGATGCATGAAGATATATCCTAAGAGACTCTAGCTTTCAAAACAGGGATAGACTCGACAGATAGGGATGAGCACAGTCAACAGTTATATCAAGCATATACAGTTTTACAGCATAGAGAACGGACACGATAGATAGAGACAAGCACATAACCAAGCATATACAGTTGCTAGCACAAATCCTATAGTCACGTTCTCAAAACACACATAACAACATCTTATCCATATCTCATCACATAAGCACACTTTGTTGGCACCACAGGACCAATCGCATGCCAATACATGAGGGTCAGCGCATATAGCTCTGACACGGCCCTGCAGCACCCTGCCCTGTATCGCAACACGGAGGGGTCGATCGCAACCGACCAATGAACCGCAGCTCATCATAATGTTTGATCGCAACCAAACAGTGGACCGCAGTCCAAGAGTATGTCTTCTGATCAAAGCCAGGAAATATGAACCGCAACTCATGTAGAAACGTTTGATCGCAACCAAACGGTGGACCACAGCCCAATAATATGTCATCTGACCGCAGCCAGGAAATATGAATCGCAGCTCATGTAGAAACGTTTGATCGCAACCAAACGGTGGACCACAGCCAGCTTCTGAACCGCAGCTCAGGAATAACTAATCCGATCGCAACCGGATTGGGGTATCATGCACACATAACACATAGCAAGCACATGCAACCCACATTAACAAATTGGGAAGGGGGAGAAAACGTATAACAAAACCTATGCGTGATCCTTCACATGCTAAGGATAATCTTAAGGGGTTCAGACTTCTTTCACCTAGGTCAACGGGAAACCAATTCAACTAGCATGCAATATATAAGACTCATACAACCTACGAACGGTACCCGAAATATCAAACTAGACATAGGCACGATAGACGGAGTCCGTTGGGACGCCATGGGGATCTGGGGAACATCAAACGGGGAAGCCGGAATCCCGATTTGGGTATTTTCCAGCGGGTAGTGTAACACCCCAGATTTTCAAGACATTTAAAACTTATATAACAAGGATAACATCTCATTAAATCCCAAAGTATCACATAAGCGTACGGGGTGCTATGTCACACCTGGGCTAGAGAACCCAGGTGCACAGGCTATCTAACTAATATCCTCTGAAATATAAATGCATAACATGGCACGCAGGCCGAAAGGGAAACTACTCTACTTCTACGTTGCAGTCTAGCGCGCTCCAGTGCTCTAATCCTCTGTGCCTGAAAGCCAAATATATCTGTTCAGCGAGAAATGCTGGTAACCCACTCCAACGCGTTGAAATACAATACATATAGAGATATATATAGATATACGAAAACCATTTTGAGCATGAAGATATATCCTACGAACTCTAACTTTTAAAACCGGGAATGACTCGACAGATTAGGTGATAGGAATATTTTTGTAAGTTTTGATGAGCCAAATGTATCTTTAGATCCCCTTAGTTTTTAAGTCTTTAGTACAAGCATCATAAATCAGAATATTGAAATCAGAAGGAATCTACCATAGGAAGAACAAAATTAATTTGAGAAATTAATTTTGGTCCTACGAGTATTCATCCGTGAAAGAAGCATAAAGCAATGGCGTTGCAAAGAATGATTGGATGAGCTTAACGGTGAAATGGTAGAGGTCCTTACTCTAAACGATCACACCCGAGATTGATTCCCCCCAAGGACTCTTGTTTTTTATAAGGCAGATTTTGAAGGAGCTCGATGTGTGCTAAAAGAGCACGATGTGTGATGCTTACTAAAGGAGCACAATGTGACCAAATCTGAAAAGGAGCACAATGCTACCTAAGAAGCACAATGCTGTCAGAAGAGCACAATGCTACCTAAGAAGCACAATGTTGTCTAAGAAGCACAATGCCACCTAAGAAGCATAATATTGTCTAAGAAGCACAATGTTGTCAGGAGAGCACAATGTATCGAAAGAAGCACAATGTTCAAAGTCAAGGAGCACGATGTTCAAGTCAAAGGAGCACAATGTGGCAAAAGGGCAAGATGATAAGAAATTGGATAAATTCGAAGGAATTTACTCCAAGTCCACCCACATGCCACAAGACTCCAAAATTGCCTGAAAGACATTTGATCAGAACGGAAAAATATTTATGAAGGCATGAATATAAAAACTTATCATAGAAATAAATTCTATCAGATGAATTTATTTCAAAGATTCGTTGGATATTCAAATTGACAATTAAAGTAATATTTTTAGAAACAACTAGAAAATCAAAGTTGTGCTAAAGAATTACTTTGTCAGGCAAGTTGACAAATCAAATCAAAATTAAAGATCTACTATAGTCAACAATATCAGGCTATGAAGATTCAAAATTCAAATATCAAATTATCCCACTCCAACAGATATATTTGATTATCTATAAAAAGCCATGAAGACTTGAAGAGAAAAGCAGAGATAGAGGTGAACGAGATAGAAGTGCAATACAAGTGCAAAATTCAAAAGTGCTAGTGCTCAAAATATTCTAAGAGACTTAGTCTGAATAGTCTCAAATCTAGTTGGAGAGAGAAATACAAATCCTTGTATTTGTAAATTGTAGAAAGAGTATAGCTGTGTGTAAAATACTCTAGTGAGTGTAGCTGTGTGCAAAACACTCGTAGTTGCTAAGTGTAGCTGTGTGCAAGACACTTAGTTGGCGTTGAGTATAGCTGTGTGTGAAATACTCGGAGTTGAGTGTAGCTGTGTGCGAGACACTCGGAGCAGGGTGTAGCTGTGTGCAAGACATCCGGAAGAAGTGCCTGTGTAGCACTTGTTCACTATTGTAACTGTGTGTGGAAAATAGTGAATTTCTCCTAGACGTGAAAGGAGAAAAGTGGACTAGGAAGATTACGCCACTTCTGAACCACTATAAATTGCCTCTCTTATTTACATACCGCACTTACATTATTTGCTATATCTATCTATCTCATCCGACTAACCCGTTTACTATTCACAGTTCATCTTAATCATCCGGGTTTAGTGTGTTCTCACGTATGCATGTGACTCAAACTTCTCGAGCTTAAATACTAATTTATTCTAAGCAAGTTTGACGTGTTGCATGTAACATTCGTCACACGGACGACGTGACACGATATTTATTTACAATCTTGAATATTGTTATTATATATTGAGTGCACCATCTCCTTTATATATTCAAGATATCTCTGTCACTTTACATATCATTTGTACCTATCTTACTTATACTTGCACACTTAATTTACTAGTTGGGCATAACTCTTTACTATTATTCCGCTGTGCAATACAAACTTGCTCTATTTACTTGTTACTTAGAGTTGAAGTTACCGAAGAGTTATTTAATTTGAAAAAGCTTGAAATTCTATTCACCCCCCCCCCCCCTCTAGACTTTCATCACCCTATCGGGACCAACAATTGGTATCAGAGCGGTTGTCTATTTGAGTCAATTTTGACTGCTAGACAGATCTCGAAAAATCAAGATGATGAAAAGAGATAATGCTCTTGCCCAAAATTTATTATTTTCCTTAGAAAAATTTGACGATTGGAAAATTCGCATGCAGGTACATTTATCCGCATTACACGATGAAATGTGGGAAGTAGTTACAAGTGGTCCTATTGAGATTTTACAAGTCAACACTTCATCCGTACAAACAAGTGACACTCCACAGTACATTCCAAAACCAAAAGTGGAATGGTCTCATGAAGATAGAACAAGAAATAACTTGGACAATATTGCCAAGGATATTTTGTTTAAATCTATCGATGACACGATATTTCCAAAAGTTCGAAAGTGTCAATCCGCGAAGGAAGTATGGGAAACGCTCATTCAAATTGGTGAAGGAGACGAACAAGAAAATGATAATAAACTCACTATAGCATTAAAGAAATTCGAGGATTTCAAAATGCTAACCGGCGAGAATATTACCGACATGGAAACAAGATTTGCCAAAATCTTAGGAGAGATTAATGATCTTGGAAAAGATATTAATCAAAAAGAAATCTCACTCAAAATTCTACGTGGTCTACCATCTACATGGGACATGAAGGTCACAGCCATGAGAGATCATAGGGATCTAAAAACCCTATCAACCGATAAGCTCTTTAGTGATCTAAAAGCTTATGAATTTGAGATGAAATCAAGATTAGAGGAAGATCATGAAGAAAAGAATAACGCGCTTATAGCCGAGCAACCATCAACCTCAAGGTCAGTACAAAATGTTGAATTATTGCCTAATGATCAATTTGCTCTCTTTGTCAAGAAATTCAGGAAATTCATGAAGAGAAGCAACTACAAGAAAAATCCACAAGGGAAATCATGGAATACAACGAAGAATTCGAAGAAAGAAATTATTGAGGAAGATTCAAATTTGTGTTACAACTGTAGAAAACCGAGACACTTTGCAGCAAGTTGTCCATATCCCAAGGTGAGTAAAAGTCAGTACACAAATGTTACTAACCCTCAACAGGAAGAATTCAAGCCCAAAGATAAAAGATTAAAAGAAAGAAGAAAAGCACTCATCAGTGACCCACTTGAAATAAGTGAGTTAGAAGAATCTTCAAGTGATGAAAGTGACACCTCAAAGGATGACAATGCAATGTTTTGCATGAGCATCTCCAACAACACACCACACGAGGACATGTGTCTTATGGCTAATGGACATGAAGAAAATGAGGTAACATCTAAATCTTATGACTCTGTTAATTCTTCATTTTCTAGAGAGTCCCTCTTTCACTTAATGGAAGAATGTCAAACCGTAATGGACACTCACTCTCAACTCAAAGAGCGCAATAATCATCTGATTCTTGAAAAAGATCAATTAAATGAAAAATTGCAAAATTCTCTACTTGAAGTGAAAGACTTGAAAGATAAAATTATTTGTCTTCAAGAAGAGTGTAAATCAAGGGAAGTGAGAGAACACAACCTCAGAGAGGTTATAGCAACATTTACGCATTCATCCAAAATAATGGACAAAATGGTAAATATGCAAAAACCCTCAAGTGATAAAACCGGACTTGGTTATGATCCATCGTGTTCTCAAGCCTCCGAGAAATTGACAAATTCTACTACTACTTTAAGTAATAAAGTTCAAGTAGTAAAATTTGTAAAAGGTCAAGAAAGCACAGTGAGACAAGGAATTGGTTACCAAATTGATGTCAAAATTAACACTGTTGGACCAAAGCCTCAAAGAAACAATATTTCGTCCAAACAGTACACTAAAAGACAAAAGTTTGTTCCTAAATGGAAATACACCAATGAGTCTAGTGCACAAAGTCCTCATAGGAAAATGGGAAGAAATCCGAGGATTGGGGCAGGGAGATTCTATCCCTCTAAACAAGATTGGTTTGGAAATATTAAACCATGGACTAAGTCCAGATTTAATGCTTATCACAGGCTCAAACAATCTATATCCCACGTGGCAAGAAATCGAGTCAATTTTCAAAAACCGGCAAAAAAAATGTTTTCAAAAATTAAATATGAATATAATGTGTTTAATGGTTACCAATCACCTAAACTTAGATCAGTGAGTACAAGGTGGATTTGGGTACCAAAAATGACTAACACCCAAGGACCCAAGTCAAGTTGGGTACCTAAAAATGTTTAATTCATTTGCAGGAAGTTTGGTACTTCGATAGTGGATGTTCTAGACACATGACTGGAAATAAATCAAGTCTTGTGAATCTTAAAAATATCGAAGGACCAAAAGTCGTATTCGGTGGAAATGAACGATACGGCATAACAAAAGGAATCGGTACAATATTTCGAAATGGTTTGAAAATCGAAGATGTATCCTTTGTTGAAGGTCTAAAATTCAACTTGTTAAGTACAAGTCAATTTTGTGACAAAGGATATCTAGTAGAGTTCTTCAAAAGAGAAGTGCCAAGTGAAAAATAATTCCACAGGAGAAGTTGTTCTCGAAGGAATAAGAAAGAAAAATATGTACGTTGTGGATTGGAACACAACAAAAGAATCAGTGTGTCTACTAGCAAACAACTCACACGCAACAAGTTGGGAATGGCACAAGAAGTTGAATCATCTAAACTTCAATACTATCAACAAGCTAGCAAGAAACAAATTAGTTGAAGGTCTACCCGACATTGTCTACAAGAAAGATCAAATATGTGATGCTTGCCAAAGAGGAAAGCAAGTCAAGTCATCTTTCAAATCCAAAGCTCAAGAATCTACAACAAGACCGCTAAGTCTACTACACATGGATCTATTTGGTCCAGTAGACCCAGCAAGTCTAAGTGATCAAATTGTACAGGGTATGGAGCAATTGGACATTAATTGCAATAGTGAAGGACACGTGGAAGCCAATGAAGATGCACACGTGGAAAATCAAAACTCTCAAGTCAATATACAAATTGGAGATCAATCTGATGAGCAAAATGTGTCTACCTCCAACTTACCTACTGAGCAAGGAAACGTGGAAAGCCCATGTAACCTACAACCCGACTTGAGATGGCTCAAAAATCACCCTCCAGAGCTAGTGATTGGAGATCCACGAGAAGGAGTAAAAACAAGGTCCTCAAGTATAAATTCTTTATTCTCTTGTTTTCTTTCTCAGGTGGAGCCCACAAGCATTGAAGAAGCACTAAGTGATCCAGATTGGATCAATGCAATGCAATAAGAGCTTGAACAGTTTAAGAGAAATGACGTATGGGAATTAGTTCCAAGACCTGAAAATTACAATCTAATTGGAACAAAATGGGTCTTTCGGAATAAAGCTAATGAGGATGGAATCGCCATTCGAAATAAAGCACGTTTAGTGGCAAAAGGATATTCACAAGAAGAAGGCATAGATTTCGATGAAACGTTTGCACCCGTTGCAAGACTAGAAGCCATCAGAATATTTCTAGCTTATGCCGCAAACAAGAAATTCACTGTCTATCAAATGGACGTGAAAAGTGCATTTTTAAACGGATTACTTGAAGAGGAAGTCTACGTTGAGCAACCTCCCGGTTTCGAGGTAAAAGGTGATATTAATAAGGTCTACAGATTAAAGAAGGCGTTATATGGGTTAAAACAAGCACCGAGAGCTTGGTATGACACCCTATCAACGTTCCTAATTAACTGTGGTTTCACAAAAGGCCTTGTTGATAAAACCTTATTTAGAATTCAAGAAAATGATCACATTTTATTGGTACAAATTTATGTTGATGATATTATCTTTGGAAGTACTAATAAAATTCTTTGTGAGAAATTTTCTAAGCTCATGCAGAATAAGTTTGAGATGAGCATGATGGGAGAGTTGAACTACTTTCTTGGTTTACAAGTAAAGCAACTCAATGAAGGAATATTCATCAATCAGGCCAAATACACGAAAGATCTTATAAAGAAATTCGGTCAAGATGGAAAATCCTCAATCAAGATCCCGATGAGCACATCTTTACGATTAGATAAAGATGATGAAGGCAAAGATGTTGACGAAACAAAATATCGAGGAATGATTAGATCATTACTATACCTCACTACAAGTCGACCAGATATATCTTATTCAGTGGGAGTATGTGCTAGGTTCCAGTCAAAGCCAAAAGAGAGTCATCTTCTTGCTACCAAGAAAATCATCGATACTTAAAAGGAATAGTCAATGTGGGATTATGGTATCCCAAAGAAGGTAATTTTACACTAACTGGTTTCTCAGATGCAGATTTTGCAGGATGTAAAATCAATCGCAAAAGTACCTCAGGAACGTGCCAGTTCTTAGGGGGAAGGTTGGTTTCATGGTTCAACAAAAAGCAAAACTCCATAGCTAAAAGTACAGCCGAAGCTGAATATATAGCTGCTGGAAGTTGTTGTGCGCAAATTCTTTGGATGAAACAACAGCTGAAAGATTATGGCGTGAATTGTGAAAATGCCAATATATTGTGTGACAATAACAAGTCTATTGCCATAACACATAATCTCCCGTGTTACATTCAAAGAACAAAACACATTGATGTGAACATCATTTTATCCGGGATCATGTTGAAAGAATGAATTATCAATCAAATATATCCGACCGAGAATCAATTAGCTGATATTCTCACAAAGCCTCTGTGTGAATCAAGATTTTCGAAATTGAGACACGAAATGGGCATGATTGAATTGAGCTATAGTTTCTAAACTCTATCTAATTATAAGCTCAATTTTTCATCTGATATTTCGACACTTTATCTTGATTAAAATTTCATGCCTATGTGTCACACATGCAAAAATGTCACATCTTTTTAAAGTCCACCTATATCTATTAAATGGTGTTAAAGCACATAGTGCTTATATATCTTTCTAACCGTATATCTATATACATTATACAAGTAGAAATCATTTAGATATGCCAAATCTTACCATTTAAGAGTGATAAGATGGTGTGATGATAGAATGTCTTAAATGAGAACACCTTTTTATGGTAGTTGTGCACAATAAATAGTCTAGAAGAATAGATTTCTCTTTCTTCACTCTACATAAAAACGTGTGATACATACATATTATTTTCGAACAGATTTAGTGCTCTTTGAATTTTATTTCAGGTAAAATCAGTCCGAGTATCTAAATTTTTGGCGCCACATCAGCAAACAAAATGGATGGAGAATATATAACCTAAACTAACTATCAGTTAAGTCAAAGGTTGGAAACTATTGAAATATCAAAAATACCCTCACTTATTAAAAGTCAACATTTAATTGTGAGGATATTTGTGTAAAGACACTCTTTTCTACCCAATCGGTTGGAGAAGCCACCATACAACTCAATTTTTCAAAAGCCTTCATCTTCCATAGCCGAAATACAACCTCTTCTTCCAAAAATTCTCAATCTCAAATCTCCTAAAAATATCAATCGCATTATGGCCACCATTGGAGATACAAGCTCAGAACCAAATGAGAACACACACACAACTCAATCTTACAAAGCTAGCAGTGGGAATCAAGCGCCGGAGGAAGTTTTGACCCTCAAGGATTCCTCAAAGAAGCCGAGAACTCTCATCTTGCACAAAGAATCATCAATGCACTTCAACAAAGCAATCTAATGAGGTTATGTTCTTACTCATATTCTGGATTTTATGATGAAGATGTAGCAGAATTTTATATGAATGCCAAGGTTGTTGGATGGACCATTGAGTCCACCGTGAATGGAACTCTCATCACCATTAATGAACACGAGTTACACACAACCTTTGGACTGCCCATATCTAGTCCAGAACAACCACTGTTGGACTTAGATGTTCATTTATATGATCATATGGAAATTTGGACAGAAATTCGGAATGAGAATGCCTCTCTCGAACCAAATCTTTCCGGTCAAAAATCTGACTTGAAGCATGAGTATGAGATGCTAGTTAGAATTCTCTATAAATGTGTGTTGTGCAAATTGAATAGCATGGAAGATATTTCACCCGTAAGAATTGGTTATGTACATGCTATCATGAATGTTGTTAGGGGAGACTGGAGTAAACTTATCTTGAGCCGAATTGCACACTTTGTGAAAGGTGCAAAAATAAGGAATGGGAAGTTCAACCGTATATTAGGGTTCAGTTTGCTCATTGGTGAGATTATCAAAAGAAAAGGGTTGACTATGAGGTCCAAAGAAGCCTTTTGGGAGTAATAGAATCTTGTTTAAAGATCACGAAGTGATTAGTGATCTAAATTCCAAAAGAAAGAGGAAGCCGAGAGGTATCCCAGCTAGAAAAAGACCAGTTGCAGAAATTCTTGGTCTACCCTCTCAATCCCATGAAAACCCTACATCAAGCCAAAATCCAAACACAAGCCATAACCCTACCTCAAGCCTCAAGCCTACCACAAGCCAAAATCCTACCACATGTCTTAACCCAAATGCAAGCCAAAGTCTCTTAAATCCTGTTTCCCAAATTGCCGAATTGGAAACAATGTTGAATGAGGAGATTCATCAAGTTGAAGGTTTAGACTTTGTATTAGTGAATGAATACCGTAGAGTCCTAAATTGGAGAAAATGGAGACTTGGTCCTTATGATGAGTTGATGACTAAGGGACCAAGTATGCATGAAGAAGAATTGTTTTCATTAAATTGGATTGGCAATTTTGATGTTTGCCATGCAACCTTGTTGTCTACGATGAATGGAGCATTTGTGAATAAATGAAAGCCAAATTGGCCGAAGCTACTGTTGACTGCACTGTTCAAGGTGATTTGCCTACTGAAGAACATTTTTTAGTTGATATGGCCGAATTTGTGACAAGGGATGTTGAAGAAAATGTCACGTATGGTGTACATTTGATGGATAGTGGCTTATATGATGTGAGTGTGTTAAATCTCACTGAAATAAGTCAAGACCAAAATGCCATGCAAGCTAGTCAACATACAGAGGAAATTCAATCTATTAATGCAGAAAGTGCACATGGTGACACTCACGTGCTACACACTCCGGAAAGGGAAGGAAATCTAGTGGAAAATCAAGCTCAATCTCACATGCTTGAAGCCAATTTTGCTCAAGAAGGAGCAAGGTGTTTTCCCTCAGCCCGAGAAGAGCAAGAACTTGATGGCACACCTACAAATGAGAAATTAAAAAATCTGGAGAATGTTGTCTTAAGCCTTGTTGACCGAATGGAGAGCATGTTTCAAGGGATCTACACTCATGTGGATCAAGTTGTCAATATTCAAGGTGGAAAATTCGAAGCATCTTTTGATGAAAATCGGAGAAGTCAACAACATTTGATTGATACCCACCAAGCACTTGAAAGACAAGTTGGAAGTTTGAATAACAATGTCAAAGGGCAACTCAATGAGTTCTATATCCAACTTTCCCAAATCCTCAAGAATTCTGGAAAGGCAAATGAAGCAATTGTCGTGAGCCAAAGCCAAGGTATTCTCAATGTTGTTCATCAACATGAAAAGCAGATTAGTGATGTCCACACGGATCTCATCTCAGTTAACACCAAAGTGGGCTGTCTTCGGGGTTCTTATGAGAATATTTCCGAATCCATTTCATCTCTTCGTGAATCGGTTCATACACTTCTTGATTACGCCAAAAAGGGGGAAGAGAGATTCAGTCATTTGGAGAGCATGATTGAGATGATGATGACTGCCATGGCTAGCAGAAATGTTGGCACAAGCAGTAGTAGAGGTGGAGGAGGCAGATCTGCTGGAAGAAATGCACCAAGAAGAGGAGGATTGGAGTATTGGTTCGGTGGTGGTGAAGCTGGCAGTCCAGGAGGATCAAGCAGTGCAAATACCACTAACCGTTCTTTTCGTGATATTGTTTGTGCAGGAGGAAACATTGAGAAAATAAATTGGTACAACCGTGCAGCTCTTTATTTGGTATCCACACCGAGAGATGGTAGAGTTGAAATGCCAAAGTTGGTGACTTTGAATGATCTACCAAAAGGAATGAAGAAAAGTGGTCCTAGTGATCAAAACATGTGGGTTTCAAGTGAAAATTTAAGAAGAATTCAAAGCTATGCTAGAGCCTTCATGATTATGGTTCTAAGGGACTACATCAAAGTCAATGATGCCGAGCTACAAGATGGAAAAAGTCTAGAAGAGTGCATCATATGGTATGAGGAAGGTATACTGACCGGGAGCAACATCACTGAAGCTTTCAACTACTATTCAGTTGGGCAGGTATGCAACAACTTTGCCATTAGTGACAATTTTGTTGATGTTCAGAACCATATTAACAATGTGCTCAAGGAAAAGAGAAACAAAGTGATTAGATGATTTGTATGATTGGTACAATTTTTGTGGTCCACGGGTACATGAACCCATGAAACAATTTGGAATGATTTGAATTATCTGTTTATGATGCTATTAAGTTGTTTCTTAATTTTACTATTTGTCTTGAGAGGTAACATTTTTAGCTTAGATTGTATCAAATCGCATAAATTGGAAAAATGAAAAAATTCATTATTATTAAAATTCCAAAAATGCGAAATAGGAATATAGTGGCTAAAAATACCTTTCCTAGAGTCAAAATCATTTGTTAAACTCATCTTGGCTATGTCAATGAAAATAAAATCTTTTGAAAAATATTTGTTTTAAAAAGACAAGCCAAATGACTGAGTATAGGTTTTGACGTCATCAAAAAGGGGGAAAATTGATAGGAATATTTTTGTAAGTTTTGATGAGCCAAATGTATCTTTAGATCCCCTTAGTTTTTAAGTCTTTAGTACAAGCATCATAAATCAGAAAATTGAAATCAGAAGGAATCTACCATAGGAAGAACAAAATTAATTTGAGAAATTAATTTTGGTCCTACGAGTATTCATCCGTGAAAGAATCATAAAACAATGGCGTTGCAAGGAATGACTGGATGAGCCTAA
Organism: Ipomoea nil; assembly: GCF_001879475.1. Classification (NCBI taxonomy): domain Eukaryota; kingdom Viridiplantae; phylum Streptophyta; class Magnoliopsida; order Solanales; family Convolvulaceae; genus Ipomoea; species Ipomoea nil. Next base: position 71,827 of record NW_017619219.1, read on the forward strand.
CGGCAAAATGGTAGAGGTCCTTACTCTAAACAATCACACCCGAGATCGATTCCCCTAAGGACCTATGTTTTTTATAAGGCAGATTTTGAAGGAGCACGATGTGTGCTAAAAGAGCACAATGTGTTCAAAAGAGCACAATGTGTCCGAAGGAGCACAATGTGACCAAATCTGAAAGGAGCACAATGTTGTCTAAGAAGCACAATGCTGTCAGAAGAGCACAATGCTACCTAAGAAGCACAATGCTATCAGAAGAGCACAATGCCACCTAAGAAGCACAATGTTGTCAGAAGAGCACAATGTATCGAAAGAAGCACAATGTTCAAAGTCAAGGAGCACGATGTTCAAGTCAAAGGAGCACAATGTGGCAAAAGAGCAAGATGATCAGAAATTGGATAAATTCGAAGGAATTTACTCCAAGTCCACCCACATGCCACAAGACTCCAAAATTGCCTGAAAGACATTTGATCAGAACGGAAAAATATTTATGAAGGCATGAATATAAAACCTTATCCTAGAAATAAATTCTATCAGATGAATTTATTTCAAAGATTCGTTGGATATTCAAATTGACAATTAAAGTAATATTTTTAGAAACAACTAGAAAATCAAAGTTGTGCTAAAGAATTACTTTGTCAGGCAAGTTGACAAATCAAATCAAAATTAAAGATCTACTACTGTCAACAATATCAGGCTATGAAGATTCAAAATTCAAATATCAAATTATCCCACACCAACGGATATATTTGATTATCTATAAAAAGCCATGAAGACTTGAAGAGAAAAGCAGAGATAGAGGTGAACGAGATAGAAGTGCAATACAAGTGCAAAATTCAAAAGTGCTAGTGCTCAAAATATTCTAAGAGACTTAGTCTGAATAGTCTCAAATCTAGTTGGAGAGAGAAATACAAATCCTTGTATTTGTAAATTGTAGAAAGAGTATAGCTGTGTGCAAAATACTCTAGTGAGTGTAGCTGTGTGCAAAACACTCGTAGTTGCTAAGTGTAGCTGTGTGCAAGACACTTAGTTGGCGTTGAGTATAGCTGTGTGCGAAATACTCGGAGTTGAGTGTAGCTGTGTGCGAGACACTCGGAGCAGGGTGTAGCTGTGTGCAAGACATCCGGAAGAAGTGCCTGTGTAGCACTTGTTCACTATTGTAACTGTGTGTGGAAAATAGTGAATTTCTCCAAGACGTGAAAGGAGAAAAGTGGACTAGGAAGATTACGCCACTTCCGAACCACAATAAATTGCCTCTCTTATTTACATACCGCACTAACATTATTTGTTATATCTATCTATCTCATCAGACTAACCCGTTTACTTTTCACAGTTAATCTTAATCATCCGGGTTTAGTGTGTTCTCACGTATGCATGTGACTCAAACTTCTCGAGCTTAAATACTAATTTATTCTAAGCAAGTTTGACGTGCTGCATGTAACATTCGTCACACGGACGACGTGACACGATATTTATTTACAATCTTGAATATTGTTATTATATATTGAGTGCACCATCTCCTTTATATATTCAAGATATCTCTGTCACTTTACATATCATTTGTACCTATCTTACTTATACTTGCACACTTAATTTACTAGTTGGGCATAACTCTTTACTATTATTCCGCTGTGCAATACAAACTTGCTCTATTTACTTGTTACTTAGAGTTGAAGTTACCGAATAGTTATTTAATTTGAAAAAGCTTGAAAGTCTATTCACCCCCCCCCCCCCCCTCTAGACTTTCATCACCCTATCGGGACCAACATAAGGCTAGACACAAACAACAGTTATAACAAGCGTATACAATCCACAACAGGCAAGACAGATACAGCTGAGCACAATTCATAATCGTAACCCAACATAAACAATCCCCAGCATAAACCCCATAGTCACATCCCCCCAAGATACCCCTAATCACCACTCATCCATATCTCTTCACATAGCACACTTTGTTGGCGCCACAGGACCAATCGCATGCCCATACATGAGGGTCAGCGCATATAGCTCTGACACGGCCCCGCAGCACCCTGCCCCGTATCGCAACACGGAGGGGTCGATCGCAACCGACCGATGAACTGCAGCTCATCATAGTTTGATCGCAACCAAACAGTGGACCGCAGCCCAAGAGTATGTCATCTGACCGCAGCCAGGAAATATGAACCGCAGCTCATGTAGAAACGTTTGATTGCAACCAAACGGTGGACCGCAGCCCAAGAGTGTAAATCTGACCGCAGCCAGCTTCTGAACCGCAGCTCAGGAATAACCAATCCGATCGCAACCGAATTGGGGTATCATGCACACATAACACATAGCAAGCACATGCAACCCACATTAACACATTGGGAAGGGGAGAAAGCGTATAACAAAACCTATGCGTATCCTTCACATACTAAGAATGGTCCTAAGGGGTTCATACTTCTTCCACCTAGGTCGACGGGATACCAATTCAACTAGCATGCAATATAGAAGACTCATAAACCTACGAACGGTACCCGAAACATCAAACTAGACACGGCACGATGAACGGAGTCCGTTGGGACACCACGGGGATCGGGGAAACATCAAATGGGGAAGCCGGGGTCCCGAATGGAGGAGATTTCCAGCGGGTAGCTGGTGGGTGGGGGGCCACCCGCCGGCTGCCCGCCGGTAAACACTGTACCGGGCAGCGGGTCGCCGGCGGGCAGCTGCCCGCCCGCCCGCTGCCCGCTGCCGGAGACGTCCCTTCTGGCCGTGGGTAGATGGCGGGTCCCCTACCCCCCACTAACTCTTTACACACAAAACGCCCCGGGAACCATTGTGCAACCCGAAACCATGCTTAGACACTTTACAACGTAATTAGCGATCAACACGTAGACAATTAACGGACCAAATACGAGAAACGTACGACACATAACCTATCATGCTTTTCTAAACATAATCGACACCCAAACGTGCGATTTCCCCACCCGTTACACCAAGAATAATATCATACGATACAACCTAGGGTTCTAATCACTTTTATGCCAACAAGAATACGATTCGTCGTCTAATTACAAGATTCGGTAAGAATATCACATAAGCATCAAGAACATCACGCAAGCAACAAGAACGCCAACAAGAACATCGACCTAAGGTTCAAATTACTTTTACATCAACAAGAATACGGTTCGTCTTCCAATTACAAGATTCGGTACAAATAACACATAAGCATAAAGAACGCCATACAATTATCAAGAACGACATATGAACATCAAGAACTCCACCTAATCATCAAGAAAACCATAATTATCAAGAATCTCCCAATATCAAGATCACCCATGGAATTATCCCATCAATCATCAATAATAACATCACTAATCATCAATACACAATAATATGGGGAAATCCTACGGGGGAAATCATAGCTATGAAAATAGGTTTTGTTGCGACATGGGTTACCTCTTAGCCTTAATTAATTCCTTGGCTATGAAGGGTCTTTCTTTAAGCTTTCTTGCTTTCTTGATTTCTTCTAAGGGGATTCTTGGAGCTCTTTTGGGGTGGTGGGGCATTATTCTTATGGGAGTTCTAGGTGCCTTCTAGGTACCCTATTTATATATCTAAGGGTCTTATTTAGGGTCTAATCCTTTTAGGACTAGGGGTTGGGTTTAGGGATGAGGGCCCATGGACTATGGTGGGCCTTTTTCCCTAATTAATTATTATAATTTATTCTTTCTCTTGGGCTATGGGTTAATTAATTAATTGGTTTTAGGGGCCGTAACACGGGGTGTTACACTCTCCCCCCCTTACGAGGGGCTTCGTCCCCGAAGCCCGGTGCGTTAATCCATTCTTTCACCCCCTAGGCATTCCGCATCTTGGCCTCCCGGTTGGGAATGTGGCCTCACGTTTTGCCTTAGCTGGGGTAGACTGGATTTCTGGTGGTGTGGTGATAGAAAGGTTTTGGGTCTACCTCGGTCTCCTGCTCCTGAGCTGGACGTCCCGCGAGTGCCCAAGGTGGCCTCGATTGCTGCCACCCTCTGATCTAGTGCGCGTGTCGTACGGATCAAGGATGAGAACCCTTCCTCCATGATTTGGTTTTGCCGGTTGAGCTGTGCGAGTATGCGTTCATTGATTGAGCCCTCGTTTTGCTCCCTTGGGTTCCCTCCTGATCGTGGTTGCACCGACGGGTTGGGTTCGTCATCCTCCTCCTGGTCCTCATTTCCCTCCAGGATTCCGCAATCTTGCATTGCTCGTTTGAGCTTCTTGTTTGAAATGTCTAATTGGTCGACCAATTCTCTTCGTTCATCCTCGGGTTTTTGGCAAATTTCTTCGAGGGTGAGGTAATGTCCTCCCTCGGTGTAGTAGATATCATTGCGGCGTAGGTTCTGGGTGTTAAAGATCATGCCATTTGCGGTCTTGACCTCGGTGCGACTTAGGTCTACCCCCTTTTTCTCCATGATCCAACTTAGGATCATCCCGTAGGGTAGGTTAAGCCGGTTGCTTGATTTGCAAAACTCCATGTGTTTTAGCATGAGGGCCGGTAGGTTGAACTTGATTTTGTGTTTCAAGAAGTAAGCAAAGGTGCACTCCAAGCTCCCCACATCCTTGCTCTTGTTATTGGTGGGCAAGAGGCTATCGGTTACAATCATAACCAATATCTTTTGCTCCGCCGATAGCCACTTTCGGTTTGGTCGAGTGGCCGAGGTGAACCCGTCCGTCCTCCTTTCCGAGTAGGTACCCGAGGTAGTCCTTGTACCCCGTGGTTTGGGTATCAATCCACCCCTTCCGGTCATAGTTGGACACACCCGTGGTGGTCAATTTCAAGAGCATGGCCAAACGGCCTTCGGAAAGCACAATTTCCTTGCCACGGACCTTGGTGGTGATTTCTACTTTGTCACCCCGTTTGGTGGCCACAAGGTGTTGGTAGAATTCTTTCACCAAGTCGGGGTATGTATCCCCTTTGATGGCGAGGTAAGTATCTAAGAGCCCTTGATGTTTAAGCATATCAACCAGTTCCGGAGAGAATTGGTCGGGTTCAAGTGCTTTACCTCCGATTACGGTGTAATCGGCATTGCTCCACTCCGGGGTGCGGATTCCGAGGGGTTTCTTCGGCATCGCGATAGGTGGCGCTTTTCCGGCGAGTTTTCCGGCGGGTCTCCGGCGGAATTTTCCGGCGGTGATTTGAGCTGCTGCGAGGTGGCGACGGTGGGGCGGAGCTCGACGGCTGCTCGGCGAGGCGGTGGAGGTCTACGGTGGCGTGGGGCATCGATGGCAGCGGGCGGAGTTCGGGTGGATGGTGGGCGGCGTCTTTGGCGTTGCGGGTGATCTCCGGCGGAGCAGTTTGGACGGCGGTGCGGCGACGCGAGGTCGTCGGGGAGTGGCCGGGTGGTGACGGCGTCCGGTTGGTGGTGACGTGAGTGGTCGGCGGTTTTCCAGGTAGGGGGGTGGTGGTGTACGTGAGAGGGGGGAAAAGGGAAGGAATGGGAAGGATAGGAGGAGGAAGAAGAAGAAGGAGAAGGGTTTTTGATTTGGGGGTTTTGTGGATTTTTGGGATTTGGAGGGGTTTAACAAGGGAGTGTTCCCTTGTGGTTTCAAGAAATACTCATGGGTTAGTGGTTAGGGCTTTAACTTGTAGAGGAGAGGTCCAAGGTTCAATTTTTAATGGTAACATTAAATATTTATTGATGGTGTGGTCCTTGTCTTTTTCCTTATTTTGTCCTTTAGTGGGGGAAGGGTTGGGTTGGTGATAAAGTTTGTGGTTTCGTCTGTATAAGCAGGATCGAATTTTAATCGAATCTTTTATTTATAAAATTCCGAAGTAATCGCTAAATAAGTAGTTTTTACTATGAAGGTGATTACAAGGAATTGCCGGTTTATCCTAGACAGAATTCGTCTTCTTGATTTTCTCTTGCGGGGTTTGTGTGATCCTTGTCTTCTGGGGTTAGGTTCCCCTCCTCGAGGTTGCTCTCGTCGCCGAGGTCGGCTTGAGTGCAGCTCATGACGAATATTTTCCCGGGAGCGTCGTAGTTCCCTTGGTGGGTGGTATCTCCGTGTTGACCTGTGGTGGTGAGGCGTGACCTTTGGGGTTGAACGCACTGGAAGGCCTTGTGCCCTTCTTCTCCGTAGTTGAAGCATCGCCAGGGATTGCCCATGCAATCTTTCCCTCTATGGCTTTTGTTGCATTTTGGGCAAGGGAAGCTCCTTGGGTTTGCTTCATTGTTCCCTAGGGACGGTCTTTGGTTGGTCAGGTTGCTTGGTCTTGTGTTGGTGTCATTCCTTGTCCTCTTTACCGGTGGTGCTCCCCCTCCGGGATTCCTTTTTCGTATCTGTTCCTGAACCCCGCGCTGGAGTAGTTGGATTCGATAGAGATTGGCGGCACTAGAGTAAGCCTCGTTGAGAGTCCGAGGTCGGCTTACCACTAGTGCTTTTCGGGCTTCGAAGTTGAGGCCCGAGACGAATCTTTCTATCTTGGTTACTTCGGTGGGGGCTAGCTCCGGTGCGAAGCGCGCCAGTTCGAGGAATCGCTTGTGGTATTCCATGACGGTGGCTGTCCCTTGTTTCAGATGGAGGAACTCTTCGTACATGGATGCTTTCACGTGTGTTGGGTAGAATCGTTCTCGTAGTCATGTTTTGAGGTTTTCCCAGTTGAACCCTGGTTCTTGTTGGTAAGCGGGACCCTCGTGGATCCACCAAAGATCGGCCTCGTGTACGAAGTAGAATGAGGCTATCTCTACGCGACATTCTTCTGGGCATTCGACTAACCCGAGTATCTTGTCGAGGGCCCAGATCCATTCCTCCAGGATCACGGGGTCCTCTTCACCTGAGAACGTGGGCGGTCGATGGTTTGAAACTTGTCGGGCGACGTCTGAGTTCGCGTTTGATGGAGGAGGCGGGGGCCTGTTGTTGCGAAGAGCTACGTCGCTTAGTACCTGGGCGACTTGCGTTAGTTGTTGCAGTGTTTGGGTCAGGGGGTCGTGTGTGGTGGGTTCCGAAGTCCTCGATTGTCTTCTGTTGGGTGCCATGCTGTCGTTTTTCTGAGTCAATGTTTTATAAGAACATTAAATTAGAGCTTGGCGTCTTTCTTTGACGTGATAAGCGGAGGAAGGTTTTCTTTAGACTGGGAAGGAATGAAGTGAGGGGGTTTATGTGTAGGTTTCACAATCTCACCGTGCGTCCTAAAATTCCCGCGTCCTATGTTCCTAAATACCTAGGGTTCAAGCCTAATGTCCTAAAGTCCGGTTTTAAGAGTCTTATCCTAGGGTCAAACTTAGGCTCTGATACCAACTATAACACCCCAGATTTTCAAGACATTTAAAACTTATATAACAAGGATAACATCTCATTAAATCCCAAAGTATCACATAAGCGTACGGGGTGCTATGTCACACCTGGGCTAGAGAACCCAGGTGCACAGGCTATCTAACTAATATCCTCTGAAATATAAATGCATAACATGGCATGCAAGCCGAAAGGGAAACTACTCTACTTCTACGTTCCAGTCTAGCGCGCTCCAGTGCTCTAATCCTCTATGCCAGAAAGCCAAATATATCTTTTCAGCGAGAAATGCTGGTAACCCACTCCAACGCGTTGAAATACAATACATATAGAGATATATATAGATATACGAAAACCATTTTGAGCATGAAGATATATCCTACGAACTCTAACTTTTAAAACCGGGAATGACTCGACAGATAAGGCTAGACACAAGCAACAGTTATAACAAGCGTATACAATCCACAACAGGCAAGACAGATACAGCTGAGCACAATTAATAATCGTAACCCAACATAAACAATCCCCAGCATAAACCCCATAGTCACATCCCCCCAAAATACCCATAATCACCACTCATCCATATCTCTTCACATAGCACACTTTGTTGGCGCCACAGGACCAATCGCATGCCCATACATGAGGGTCAGCGCATATAGCTCTGACACGGCCCCGCAGCACCCTGCCCCGTATCGCAACACGGAGGGGTCGATCGCAACCGACCGATGAACCGCAGTTCATCATAGTTTGATCGCAACCAAACAGTGGACCGCAGCCCAAGAGTATGTCTGTAACACCCCAGATTTTCAAGACATTTTAAGCTTATATAATAAAGGTAATATCTCATTACATCCCAAAGTATATCATAAGTGTACGGGGTGCTATGCCACACCTGGGCTAGAGAACCCAGGTGCACAGGCTGTCTAACTAATATCCATTGAAACACAATGCATAATATGGCACGCAGGCCGAAAGGGAAACTAATCTACTTCTACGCTCCAGTTCTAGCGCGCTCCAGTGCTCTAGTCCTCTGTGCCTGAAAGCCAAATATATCTGTTCAGCGAGAGATGCTGGTAACCCACTCCAACGCGTTGAAATACAATACATATAGAGATATATATAGATATACAAAAACCATTTTGAGCATGAAGATATATTCTACGAACTCTAGCTTTTAAACCGGGGATGACTCGACAGATAAGGCCAGACACGAGCAACAGTCATAACAAACATATGCAGTTCACAACAGATAAGGCAGATAAGGCAAAGCATAAACAATAGCCACAGCCCAACATAAACAATTCCCAACATAAATCCCATAGTCACATCCCCCAAGACACTCATGATCACCACTCATCCATATCACAACACATAGCACACTTTGTTGGCGCCACAGGACCAATCGCATGCCCATACATGAGGGTCAGCGCATATAGCTCTAACACGGCCCCGCAGCACCCTGCCCCGTATCGCAACACGGAGGGGTCGATCGCAACCGACCGATGAACCGCAACTCATCATAGTGTTTGATCGCAACCAAACAGTGGACCGCAGCCCAAGAGAATGTCATCTGACCGCAGCCAGGAAAAAGGACGAACCGCAGCTCGTATAGAAACGTTTGATCGCAACCAAACGGTGGACCGCAGCCCAAGAGTATCAATCTGACCGCAGCCAGCTTCTGAACCGCAGCTCAGGATAACCAATCCGATCGCAACCGAATTGGGGTAACACACACATAACACGTAGCAAGCACATGCAACCCACATTACACATTAGGAAGGGGGAGAAAACGTATAACAAAACCTATGCGTGATCCATCACTTACTAAGAATAGTCCTAAGGGGTTCATACTTCTTCCACCTAGGTCAACGGGATACCAATTCAACTAGCATGCAATATAATAGACTCATAAACCTACGAACGGTACCCGAAACATCAAACTAGAAATAGGCACGATAAACGGAGTCCGTTGGGACACCACGGGGAACAGGGGAACATCAAACGGGGAAGCCGGGAACCCAAGGTGGGGGAAATTCCATCGGGTAGCCAGTGGGTGGGGGCCACCCGCCGGAAAGTACTGTTCCGGGCAGCGGGTCGCTGCCGGAAGTGAAATCTCGGCCGTGGGTAGGTGGCGGGTCCCCTACCCCCCACCTACCCCCCCACTGACTCTTTTCACACCAAAAACGTCCCGGGAACCATTGTGGAACCCGAAACCATGCTTAGACACTTTACAACGCGATTAACGACAACACGTAGACAAATAACGAATCAAATACAAGGAACGAACGGCACATAACCTATCATACTTTTCTAAATGTAATCAACACCCAAACATGCGATTTCCCCACCCGATAATCCAAGAATAAGAATATACGATACAACCTAGGGTTCTAATCACTTTTATATCAACAAGTATACGGTTCGTCTTCTAATTGCAAGATTCGGTAAGAATAACACATAAACATCAAGAGCATCACATAATTATCAAGAACAACACATAATCATCAAGAACTCCATATAATTACCAAGAACACCATAATTATCAAGAATCTCCCAATATCAAGATTATCAAGATTCCTCATGGAATCATTATATCAATCATTAATAATAATCATCACCAATCATTAATACACAATAATATGGGGAAACCCTAAGGGGGAATCATAACTATGAAAATAGGTTTTGTTGAGACATGGGTTACCTCTTAGCCTTAATTAATTCCTTGGCTATGAAGGATCTTTCTTTAAGCTTCCTTGCTTTCTTGATTTCTCCTAAGGGGATTCTTGGAGCTCTTTTGGGGTGGTGGGGTGTTATTTTTGTGGGGGGTTCTAGGTGCCTCCTAAGTCCCCTATTTATATATTTAGGAGTCCTAATTAGGAACTAATATTATAGGCTTGCTGCTGGCCAATAGTAGCTGAGTTCCTTCTGGACTCCGGGGGGACGGGCTATTATTTGGGGGGTTGTTTTTTGTTCGCGTCAGCCCGTTATAAACTTAAACACTCACCCGGGATAGATGTGATAGCTGGGTCATGGGAACAGGATGTTTGTTTGTTCTATCTTGTTTCTATTTTCTGCAGGTGATGCCTCTTTGACCTCGGAGGCATGAACTGGTCTTGGGCTCTTTTTGGTTTCGCCTTTGCAGGCATCTTTGGAAAGACCAGGTGTCAACGCCGATGCAAGCGGTAACAATTGCATCGTAGCCCAGGCTGAACGGTGGCCGGGTAGGTGTTTTTCAAATCCGTTGGCGGTAGCCCAGGCTTGCTGCTGGCCCATAGTAGCTAATCCCGTCAGGGTTGGTTCTGGTTCGTGCTGGTGCTGATCGGGAGTTCTGCTATTGGCTGCCTTGTGCTGCGTTGATGATTTTTTTGGCCCGGGATCTACCTTGTACTTCTGTCTCAGGATGGCGTCCCATTACTTGACTTAGGCCTGCGTGCCATTGTTTATTGTATGGCATGCCGGGTTCTACAGGGCAGTCGATGGCGCTCCGGGAGGTGTTACAATTGTGGTGCACCCCGGCTAGGCGGCATTATGGTGTGTAGTCGCTGTGGTGCAACTGGCTGGGGGGGCCACGTTTGTGACACGCGAGGCCTCTATCCTCGCTACTTGAGATTTTGGGATTACATGATGGGCTGGGATGCAGTTACGCTGTACGTGCATATTTGGAGCAGCATCTCGGCCTACTTGCTTGATTGACATACTCCTGCCTGCGATGAGTTAGTGTTAGCTATCGTTGGGCCTGGGGGCATTCATGTTAGAGCCCCGGGGGCCACTTTATGTTATCTCGTTTTATTTAGCGTTTCTTTACTTAGTTTATTTTAGGATTTAGGCCATGTGGGGCCTAAGTCCGTTCAGACTTTGTTCTGGCTTCGGCCATGCTTTTTAATAAAGTTTTTTCCTTGAAAAAAAAAAAAAAAAAAAAAAATATTATAGGCTTGCTAATTCTATTCCTTTTGGAACTAAGGATTGGGTTTAGGGGTTGGGTTTATATATGAAGGCCCATGGACTATGGTGGGCCTTTTTCCCTAATTAATCATTATGATTTATTCTTTCTCTTGGGCTATTGATTAATTAATTAAATGGTTTTAGGGGCCATAACACGGGGTGTTACAGGCTGCCCGCCGGTGGTGTAACTCCGGGCAGCGGGTGCCCGGCGGGCAGCTGCCCGCCCGTCGGCTGCCTGCTGCTGGCGTTGCCCTTCTTGGCCGCGGATAGGTGGCGGGTCCCCTACCCCCCACTGACTCTTTTTCACCAAAGGCGCCCCGGGAACCTTCGTGGAACCCGAGACCATACTTAGATACTTTCAAACGCAATTGACAACAATACGTAGACAATTAACGGATCCAAAAGCAAGAACATACGGTACATAACCTATCATGCTTTTCTAAACATAATCAACACCCAAACATACGAATTCCCACCCAATATAACGAGAATAATACCATACGAGTTCCACGATACACCCTAGGGTTCTAATTACTTTTAAATCAATAAGAACACAATTCATCTTCTAATATAAAGATTCGGTAGGAATTTCACATAAACATCAAGAACATCATATAATCATCAAGAATCTCTCAAGACCATCAAGATCACCTATGGAATCATAACATCAATTGCCAAGATCAATATAACGAACCATCAATCACATAAGAATATGGGGGAAATCCTAAGAGGGGAATCATTGCTATGAAAATAGGTTTTGTTGAGACATGGGTTACCTCTTAGCCTTAATTAATTCCTTGGCTATGAAGGGTCTTTCTTTAAGCTTTCTTCTTTCTTGATTTCTCCTAGGGGAATTCTTGGAATTCTTGGTGTGGTTAGAGATTATAGTGGTGGGGGTTCTAGGTGCCTCCTATGTCCCCTATTTATATATCTAAGAATCCTAATTACGGTCCAAATTCTATAGGCTTGCTAACTCTATTCCTCTTAGGACTAGGGGTTGGGTTTAGAGAAGAGGGCCCACGGACTATGGTGGGCCTTTTCCTAATTAATTATTGTAATTTAATTCTTTCTTTTGGGCAATTAGTTAAATGATTCATTGGTTTTAGGGGTAGACCGAAGGGGCTTCGTCCCCACCCCCCTTATAAGGGGCTTCGTCCCCGAAGCCCGGTGTGTTAATCTATTCTTTCACCCCTCGACATCCCGCATCTTGGCCTCCGGGTTAGGAATGTGGCCCCGCGTTTTGCTTTAGCTGGGGTAGACTGGACTTATGATGGTGTTGTGATAGGAAAGTTTGGGTCTACCTCGGTTTCCTGCTCCTGAGCTGGACGCCCCGCGAGTGCCCAAGGTGGCCTCGATTGCTGCCACCCTCTGATCTAGTGCGCGTGTCATCCGGATCAAGGATGAGAACCCTTCCTCCATGATTTGGTTTTGCCTGTTGAGTTGTGCGAGTATGCGCTCATTGATTGAGCTCTCGTTTTACTCCCTTGGGTTCCCTCCCGATCGTGGGTGCAATGATAGGTTAGGCTCGTCATCCTCCTCCTGATCCTCATTTCCCTCCAGACCCCCATAATCTTGCATTGCTCGTTTGAGCTTTTTGTTGGAGATGTCCAATCGGTCAACCAACTCCCTACGTTCCTCTTCGGGTTTGAGACAAATTTCCTCGAGGGTGACATACTGTCCTCCCTCGGTGTAGTAGATATAATTGCGTCGGAGGTTCTGGGCATTAAAAATCATGCCATTTACAGTCTTGACCTCGGTGTGGCTTAGGTCCGCCCCTTTTTTCTCCATGATCCAACTTAGGATCATCGCGTAGGGCAGGCTAAGTCGGTTGCTTGAGAGCCGGCAGGTTAAACTTGATTTTGTGCTTCAAGAGATAGGCAAAGGTGCACTCTAAACTCCCCACGTCCTTGCTCTTACTGTTCGTGTAACACCCCGAAATTTTTGAAATTTTAAAGACTTATATAACAAAGGTATTCTCTTATTAAATCCCAAACAGAGCATTACTAAACATAAGAGTATGGGGTGCTATGCCACACCTGAACTGGAGAACTCAGATGTACAGGCTAACTAACTAAATTCCTTAATAATGTCAATACATAAGCATGGCACAGGCCGAAAGGAAAACTATCTACACTACGCTTCGAATCTCTAGCGCGCTCCAGTGTCTACTCATCAGTGCCTGAAAGCCAAATATATCTGTTCAGCGAGAGATGCCGGTAACCCACTCCAACGCGTTGAAATACAATACATATAGGCATATATATAGATATAAGAAAACCATTTTGAAGCATGAAGATATATCCTAAGAGACTCTAGCTTTTAAAACGGGGATTAGACTCGACAGATAGGGATAAGCACAACCAACAGTCATAATCAAGCATGCACAATTCACGGGCAGATAGAGATAAGTACAACAAAATAGTCATAAACAAGCATATACAGTTACTAGCATGTATCCTTGGGTCACGCTTTCAAAACAATCCAATCATATATATCTCAACACATAGCACACTTTGTTGGCGCCACAGGACCAATCGCGTGCCCATACATGAGGGTCAGCGCATATAGCTCTGACACGGCCCCGCAGCACCCTGCCCAGTATCGCAACACGGAGGGGTCGATCGCAACCGACCGATGAACCGCATCTCATCATAGTTTGATCGCAACCAAACTGTGGACCGCAGCCCAAGAGTATGTCATCTGACCGCAGCCAGGAAATATGAACCGCAGCTCATGTAGAAACGTTTGATCGCAACCAAACGGTGGACCGTAACCCGAGAGTGTAAATCTGACCGCAGCCAGCTTCTGAACCGCAGCTCAGGAATAACCAATCCGATCGCAACCGGATTGGGGTATCATGCACACATAACACATAGCAAGCACATGCAACCCACATTAACACATTGGGAAGGGGGAGAAAACGTATAACAAAACCTATGCGTGATCCTTCACATACTAAGAATAATCCTAAGGGGTACATACTTCTTTTACCTAGGTCAACGGGATACCAATTCAACTAGCATGCAATATATAAGACTCATACAACCTACGAACGGTACCCGAAATATCAAACTAGACATAGGCACGATAGACGGAGTCCGTTGGGACGCCACGGGGGTCGGGGGAACATCAAACGGGGAAGCCAAAATCCCGAGGTGGGGTATTTTCCAGCGGGTAGCCGGTGGGTGAGGGGTCACCCGCAGGCTGCCCGGCGGTGGCGTGATTTCGGGCAGCGGGTACCCGGCGGGCAGGTGGCGGGTCCCCTACCCCACCTACCCCCCACTAACTCTTTTATCACAACAACACGTAGACAATTAACGGATCCAAAAGCAAGAACATAGGGCACATAACCTATCATGTTTTTCTAAACATAATCAACACCGAAACATACGAATTCCAACCCAATATACCAAGAATAATACCATACGAGTTTCCCGATACAACCTAGGGTTCTAATTACTTTTATTTCAACAAGAACACAATTCATCTTCTAATATCAAGATTCGGTAGGAATATCACATAATCATCAAGAACATCATATAATCATCAAGAATATCAAGAACACCACATAATCATCAAGAATATCACGATCACCCACGGAATCACAACACCAATATAACGAATCGTCAACACACAAGAATATGGGGGAAATCCTAAGAGGGGAATCATAGCTATGAAAATAGGTTTTGTTGAGACATGGGTTACCTCTTAGCCTTAATTAATTCCTTGGCTATGAAGGGTCTTTCTTTAAGCTATCTTCTTTCTTGATTTCTCCTAAGGGGGTTCTTGGAACTTCTTGTGTGGTGAGAGATTATTGTGGTGTAGGATTTAGGTGCCTCCTATGATCCTATATATATATATATATATATATATATATATATATATATATATATATATATATATATATATATATATATATATATATATATATTCCTAAGAGTCATAATTGGGGTCTAAATACTGTGTGCTTGCTAATTCCATTCCTTATAGGACTAAGGACTTGTTTTAGGGATAAGGGTCCATGGTCCATAGTGGACCCTATTAATTAATTAAAGAGAATCCTAATCATAATCTGAATAGTAAAAGGCCTACTTCCTTTATTCCTAATAGATAACTTGGTCTAGGATTCCTAATTTAGGCAAGGGTCCACGGTTCATGGTGGACCTGGACCTATTAATTAATTAAAGGGAAACCTAACCGAATTAAATCATATTTAATTATTATTAACGGGATTAATTAAATGATTAATCCGGGATTGAAGGCCGTAACACGGGGTGTTACACTCTCCCCCCCTTACGAGAAGTTTCGTCCCCGAGCTTAGATATCATTGCTGGGGTAACGAGTCAAAAGTAGTACGGTGGTCCTATAGAAAAAGTATTCTACGGGGAAACTGTATAATTGTATGTTTATGTGTGCTGGGTTTTTTGGAACGATTAGGTTTAAAGGGCTAAGAGAGTGGGTTTCAAACCTGGGGACAAATTGAATTTAGGAATTAGGATCAAAGTTTTCAAGAATGCAACTTAGGGTGTGAGGTTGCCACCTTGTATGGAATCGTTAAAATAGGGAATCAAGAATGTGGTTTGAAGGGTAGAAACGGTTTTGAAATAAGGAGGGGGCCGATTTTCCGAGGGAGGGAATGGAATTCGGCTAGGATGGGTTAAGGGTTCTCGATCTTAAGTGACTATCCTGGTTTGATGCTTTAATCACGTCGTATTGATGAACTGATGGTCCTTCTTCCTTGGTGTTGGCACTTGCTTGACTGTTAGACCTTGCTTCCCAGGCTAAAGTTTCATCCTTCTTGTAACACCCCGTGTTACGACCCCTAAGATCAATTAAATCATTTAATCAATTACCCAAAAGAAAGAATTAAATCACAATAATTAATTAGGAAGGCCCACCACAGTCCACGGGCCCTTATCCCTAAACCCAATCCTTAGTCCCAAAAGAAATAGAACTAGCAACTCCATAATACTAGTTCCTAACTAGGACACCTAAATATATAAACAGGGGACTTAAGAGGCACCTAGAATCCCCCACAAGAATAACGCCCCACCTCCCCCAAAGAGCTCCAAGAATCCCCCTAGAAGAAATCAAGAAAGCAAGAAAGCTTAAAGAAAGACCCTTCATAGCCAAGGAATTAATTAAGGCTCAGAGGTAACCCATGTCTCAACAAAACCTATTTTCATAGCAATGATTTCCCCCGTAGGGTTTCCCCATATTATTGTGTATTGATGATTTGCGATATTGTTATTGATGATTGATGGGATAATTCCATGGGTGATCTTGATATTGGGAGATTCTTGATAATTATGGTGTTCTTGATGATTATGTGGAGTTCCTGATGTTTATATGCCGTTCTTGATAATTGTATGGCAGTCTTGATGCTTATGTGTTATTTGTACCGAATCTTGTAATTAGAAGACGAACCGTATTCTTGTTGATGCAATTGTAATTAGAACCCTAGGTTGATGTTGTTGTTGGCATTCTTGATGTTCGTGTGGTGTTCTTGATGCTTATGTGATATTCTTACCGAATCTTGTAATTAGAAGACGAATCGTAGTCTTGTTGGTATAAAAGTGATTAGAACCCTAGGTTGTATCGTATGATATTATTCTTGATGTATCGGGTGGGGAAATCGCATGTTCGGGTGTCGATTATGTTTAGAAAAGCATGATAGGTTATGTGCCGTACGTTTCTCGTATTTGATCCGTTAATTGTTTACGTGTTGATCGTTAATTGCGTTGTAAAGTGTCTAAGCATGGTTTCGGGTTCCACAATGGTTCCCGGGGTGTTTTTGTGATGAAAAGAGTCAGTGGGGGGTAGGTGGGGGTAGGGGACCCGCGGCCAAGACGGGCAGGTACTTCATCATCAACCTCACCGCAACATGATTGAAATAGATATTGATTTTTATGCATTATTATATTGTTGTTTAGACATTAATTTGTATTAAGTACAACATTAAGCTTTTTTGAATATAAAACAATAGCACTTTTGTAATACAAATTATGTTAATTTTTATTGATAGTGTTTTTGTTTATAAATGTAATTGCATATTAACATTTTAATACTAACATTAGAATTTTAACAAAATAATAATAATTAATAAAATATTGAAAAATAATTATTTAGCAAAATTGCGACGAGATATGATTTTTAGCGATGAATATTAAGCAATGGAATCGCGATAGAAATTTGTTCCGTTGTTTTTCTTACGACGAATCTTTGTGATAGAAGACGGAATTTGCAACAAAAAGGTTAGCGACGGAATCATGACGACAGTTTGTTCCGTCGTTTTCTTACAACAGAATTTTGTGACGGAATACGGAATTTGCAACGGATAAGATATCGACGGAATCGCAACGACAATTATTTCTGTTGTTATATTTCACGACAGCAATAGAAGACAGAATATGAGTTTTGCGACAGATAGTTTTTTCACACAATTGCGAAGGAAAGAAACATTTCCGTTGCCAAAACCGTGACGGACTCACGACAGAATGATTTCTGTTGCCAACTTCGCGACGGAAAATTCCGTAGTGTTTTTCCGTCGCCACTGCTCGCAACGGATTATTTCCGTTGCAAAATGAAATACGACAAGCTTGGAGGCTACGGAATGAATTCCGTCGCGAAAATGCAAAATTCCGTCACCAAAACGCGATTCATGACGGAATTTTTCCGTCGCGAATCGTGATTTCTCTTGTAGTGTTTTGTGATGAAAAGAGTCAGTGGGGGGTAGGGGACCCGCCACCTACCCGCGGCCAAGACGGGCAGTCCCGGCAGCGGGCAACCGGCGGGCGGGCAGCTGCCCGCCGGCCACCCGCTGCCCAGAACAGTGCACGCCGGCGGGCAGCCGGCGGGTGGACCCCCACCCACCGGTTACCCGCTGGAAAATACCCCAACCCGGGGTTTCGGCTTCCCCGTTTGATGTTTCCTCGACTCCCGTGGTGTCCCAACGGACTCTGTCTATCGTGCTTATGTCTAGTTTGATGTTTCGGGTACCGTTCGTAGGTTGTATAAGTCTTATATATTGCATGCTAATTGAATTGGTATCCCGTTGACCTAGGTGAAAGGAGTATGAACCCCTTAGGACCATTCTTAGTATGTGAAGGATCACGCATAGGTTTTGTTATACGTTTTCTCCCCCTTCCCAATGTGTTAATGTGGGTTGCATGTACTTGATATGTGTTATGTGTGTATGTAACCCCGAATTGGTTAAGATCAATCGGGCTATACGGGCAGTCGGGTGGGCTGAGAACCATACCGGCTGTTAACCAGGCTGGTAGAGACCGGTCAGGTATATAAATATTATATAGGACTAAGTTCCACTATACGGGCAATCGGATGGGCTGTTAACCATACCGGCTGTTAACCAGGTTGGTAGAGACCGGTCAGGTATATAAATATTATATAGGGCAAAGGTCCACTATACGGGCAGTTGAATGGGCTGAGAACCATCCCAAATGTTAACCAGGCTGGTAAAGACCGGTCGGGTATATAATTATTATGCAGGACAAAGGTCCATCAGTCGGTTGCGATCGGCTCCTCCGTAATGTGAGACGGGGTAGGGTGCTACGGGGCCGTGTCAGAGCTATATGCGCTGACCCTCATGTATGGGCATGCGATTGGTCCTGTGGCGCCAACAAAGTGTGCTCTGTGACGAGATATGGATGAGTTGTGTTTATGAGTATATTGAGGGATGTGACTATGGGATTTATGCTGGGAATTGTTTATGTTGGGTTATGATTATTAATTGTGCTCAGCTTTATCTGTCTTGCCTGTGGTATATGCCTGTTATAACTGTTACTTGTGTCCAGCCTTATCTGTCGAGTCATTCCCGGATTCGAAAGCTAGAGTTCGTAGGAGATATCCTCATGTTCAAAATGACTTTTTATATATCTATATATATATATATATATATATATATATATATATATATATATATATATATATATATATATATATATATATATGTATGTATTGTATTTCAACGCGTTGGAGTGGGTTACCAGCATTTCTCGCTGAACAGATATATTTGGCTTTCAGGCACAGAAGAATAAGTCACTGGAGCGCGCTAGAACTTGGAACGTAGAAGTAGATAGTTTCCCTTTCGGCCTGCGTGCCATGTTTATGCATTTACATTATTGAGGATATTAGTTAGTTAGTCTGTGCACCTGAGTTCTCTAGCTCAGGTGTGGCATAGCACCCCGCACTCTTGTATTATGTTTGGGATTATTGAGATTTCACCTTCATTTCGTAAGTTTTAAATATCTTGAAAATCTGGGGTGTTACAGTTGGTATCAGAGCCTAAAGTTGACCCTAGGATAAGACTCTTAAGATCAGACCTTAGGACATTAAGCTTAAACACTAGGTACTTAGGAACATAGGATTTAGGAATCTTAGGACGCGCGGTGAGATTGTGAAACCTACACATAACCTCTCCTCACTTTATCCCTTTCTAACCTAAAGAAACTCCCCCTTCGCTCATTGCATCAATGTAAGGACGCAAAATAACATCGACCTATGAACTCCAGGATGGCACCGAGAAGAAGACAGGTGGGAACACCGAAACTCCCCACCGAGGAATTCCTGACTCAGAATCTGCAACGCCTGGCCCAAATTGCCCAGGCACTAAGTACTACCGCTCCCCAGCCTTTACCAAACGAAAACTTGGAGATCCACCAACAAATCTCGACGCACCAACCACCCACCCTCTCAGGAAACGAAGATCCCACGACCCTCGAGGAGTGGATCGGGACTTTCGACAAGATATTTAGGGAAACCAAATGCCCCGAGGACCACCAAGTAAGAATGGCCTCCTTCTACTTCAGACACGAGACCGACACCTGGTGGGCTCACAAAGGACCCACCTTCGAACAGGACCCCGGATTCAACTGGGAAACCCTAAAAGCGCGGCTACGAGAACAATTCTACCCCAACCACCTAAGGGCCACCATATACGAAGAATTCCTCCACCTAAGACAAGGTGCAACCTCGATCACGGAATACTACCAACAATTCCGCCGACTGGCTTGCCTCATCCCCGAGCTAGTACCCACAGAAAGGATCAGGATCAAAAGGTTCATAACAGGCCTTGACCCCGAATATCAAAAAGCCCTGGCCACACAAAAGCCAGGAACCCTCAGGGAAGCCTATGCCAAGGCATCCCAACTACAACAAGTGCCAAACCAACCCCGGGAAACATGCCTGGGAGACAAAAGGAAATCAGAAGGAAATCACATGAACCCCACCCGCGGCCTTAAAAGCCCCAGGGCCGCCTCACCCCGCCAAGTCACAGCGCCAACCGCTCAAGGAAGAATCCTCACTCTAAGCAAAGCCAAAATTGGGGATAGCAACATAGTCTCCGGAACCTTCCTGGTACACGCCACCCCCGCCGCAGTGTTATTTGACTCGGGGGCTACCAACTCATTTATAGCAACCGAGTTTGCCACTCGGCTCGGCCTCAACGCCAGCACCAAGGTCCGACTCCAGGTCAAAGTGGCCTCCGGCGAAATCCTAGAATACGACCGCATGTTCAAGAATATAATGATCACCATACAAGGGGTGGAATTTCCCAGCAACTTAATCCGATTCAAACTGGATGGGGTACAAGTGATTTTGGGCATGGATTGGCTAGGGAAATACCAAGCACAAATCCTATGCGGAGAACAAAAAGTGGTCCTACGAGGACCAAACGGTAAGAGGGTATCTGACCATGGAACCCACCAGGAAGCCGGGATCAAAGTGGTGAACATGATGAAAATGAAGAAATACCTAAACAAGCGAAGCGAGGCCTTCCTATATTCGGTCGAGGACCTCAGCACCAAAACCCCCGAACCACAAACCATCCCAGTGGTAAACGAATTCACCGACGTCTTCCCGGACGAAATCCCCGGGGCACCCCCAGTCAGAGAAGTCGAGTTCACCATAAATCTCGTACCGGGCGCTGCCCCAATTTCTAAACCTCCCTACCGATTAGCACCAAAAGAAATGAAGGAACTAAAGACGCAACTGCAAGAATTGCTACACAAGGACTACATTCGCCCTAGCACCTCCCCATGGGGAGCGCCAGTGTTGTTTGTTAAAAAGAAGGATGGGAGCATGCGCCTATGCATCGACTACATGGAACTTAACCAAGTCACGATAAAGAATAAGTACCCCCTTCCCCGAATCGACGATTTGTTCAACCAACTTAAAGGGGCAGGGGTATTCTCAAAGATTGATCTAAGATCCGGGTATCACCAAATATAGGTGGCCAAACCGTACATTCAGAAAACAGCCTTCCGGGCACGTTACGGTCACTATGAATTCACCGTAATGCCCTTCGGACTCACCAACGCGCCTGCCATATTCATGGACCTCATGAACCGAGTGTTCCGACCCCACTTGGATGACTTCGTCATTGTATTCATTGATGACATCCTAGTCTACTTCCGAAACAAGGAAAAACATGAAAGACACCTCCGCATAACCCTGCAAACTCTAAGGGAGCACCAACTATACGCCAAGTTCTCTAAATGCGAATTTTGGAAAGACAGCGTGGCCTTCCTGGGTCACGTGATAACCAAGGAAGGGATTAAGGTGGACCCCGCCAAGATCCGTGCCGTTAAAGAATGGACCACACCAAGCTCACTCACCGAAGTCCGAAGCTTCCTAGGCTTGGCGGGCTACTACAGGAGATTTGTACCCGACTTCACCAGGATAGCCCAACCCCTCAACAAACTCATGAAAAAGGAAACCCCCTTCCAATGGGACAACAACTGCGTCTCGGCCTTTCAGGAATTGAAGGATAAGTTAACCACGGCACCCGTACTCGCCATCCCCTCCGGGGAGGAGGGATTCGAGGTCTTCAGTGACGCATCCAAGAAGGGGTTGGGGTGCGTGCTAATGCAAAAAGGCCGAGTAATAGCCTACGCATCCAGGCAGCTCAAAACCCATGAGGAAAACTACCCCACCCACGACCTCGAGCTAGCCGCCATCGTGTTCGCACTAAAAATTTGGAGGCATTACTTATACGGGGTGCAATGCAAGATTTACACGGACCATAAGAGCTTAAAGTACATCTTCACCCAAAAAGACTTAAACATGAGACAACGGAGGTGGTTAGAACTCATAAAGGATTACGACCTGGACATCCAGTACCATGAGGGAAAAGCTAACGTGGTGGCGGATGCACTAAGCAGGAAGACTAACCACTCCCTCAACACCACTTGGATCCTACCGGACCAACTGTACAGGGACTTCCAAAGACTGAATTTGGAAATAATAAAACAAGATCAAAACCACCCCGACATCCACTTGTTCAACACACGAGTCGTACCTACGCTCTTTGAGGAAATCAAAATAGGGCAACAGCAGGATCCGGAACTAGATAAAATCCGCCTCGACCTAACCCAGGGGAAGGAAGGACCCTTCAAAATACACGAAGACGGCAGTCTCCGTTACCAAGGTAGGTGGTGCGTGCCCTCAACGCACCCCTACTTGAAGCAACAAATCTTGGAGGAAGGACACAACTCCCCATACTCGGTTCACCTAGGGGGTGACAAACTATACCAAGATGTAAAAAGGTCGTTTTGGTGGCCCAACATGAAAAAGGAAATCGCGGATTTCGTGGCCAGGTGTCTGAATTGCCAAAGGGTGAAGGCCGAACGATGCAAGCCCTAGGGACTCGTACAACCCCTTGAGATACCACAAGGAAAGTGGGATTCCATATCCATGGATTTCGTCGGAGGACTACCCCCAACGAAGACCGGCAAGGATAAGATTTTGGTCATAGTGGACCGACTAACCAAAACAGCGCGATTCATCGCCATGAAGGAAACGTGGACAATGACACAACTGGCTCAAGCCTACTTGAGCCGAGTAGTGAAGTATCACGGAGTCCCCCGAAACATCACATCCGATAGAGACTCCAAGTTCCTCTCACAATTCTGGAAATCACTACAATTAGCCTTGGGGACACAACTAAAATGAAGCACTGCTTTCCACCCCACCACAGACGGCCAAACCGAGAGGACCATTCAGACTCTCGAAGACATGCTAAGAGCCTGCGTGTTGGACTTTCAAGGGACATGGGAGGAATACCTAGACCTCATTGAATTCTCATACAACAACAGCTACCACGCGAGCATTCGTATGGCACCCTACGAAGCTCTATACGGACAAAAGTGCAGAACCCCCTTATGTTGGGAAGACATGGTCGACCCAATAACACTTGGGCCCCAACACCTACAGGACACAATCACCAAGGTCAAGCACATCCGGGAGAGGATGAAGGCTGCCCAGGACCGCCAAAAGTCCTATGCCGACCTAAAAAGGAAACAAGCCGAGTTCAACACCGGGGACAAGGTCTGGTTGAGAATCTCGCCCACACGAGGGGTAATGAGATTTGGAAGGAAAGGAAAGCTCAGCCCTCGATTTATCGGCCCCTATGAAATCATAGAAAAAGTTGGGAACCTAGCCTATCGCCTCGCCCTACCCGTCGAACTGGAACGAGTACACAACGTATTCCACATATCCCAGCTAAAGAAATACGTACACGACCCGAGCCACGTGCTTCAACCCGAGGTCGTGAACCTCGACAAGTCACTAGTATACGAAGAAAGACCCGTGAGGATCCTGGACACCAAGACAAGAAACACTCGTCGCCGAGCCATAGAAATGGTGAAAGTCCTCTGGACCAACCATGGGGCCAAGGAAGCAATGTGGGAGCTCAAAGACACAATGAGGGAACGCTATCTCGAACTTTTCACACCAGGTAACTAAGAGAAAGTCACTCGGCAAGGGCCAAGCTTCGGGGACGAAGCTTCCCGATAAGGGGGGGAGAGTGTAACACCCCGTGTTACGACCCCTAAGATCAATTAAATCATTTAATCAATTACCCAAAAGAAAGAATTAAATCACAATAATTAATTAGGAAGGCCCACCATAGTCCACGGGCCCTTATCCCTAAACCCAATCCTTAGTCCCAAAAGAAATAGAACTAGCAAGCCCATAATACTAGTTCCTAACTAGGACACCTAAATATATAAATATGGGACTTAAGAGGCACCTAGAATCCCCCACAAGAATAATGCCCCACCTCCCCCAAAAAGAGCTCCAAGAATCCCCATAGAAGAAATCAAGAAAGCAAGAAAGCTTAAAGAAAGACCCTTCATAGCCAAGGAATTAATTAAGGCTAAGAGGTAACCCATGTCTCAACAAAACCTATTTTCATAGCTATGATTTCTCCCGTAGGGTTTCCCCATATTATTGTGTATTGATGATTTGCGATATTGTTATTGATGATTGATGGGATAATTCCATGGGTGATCTTGATATTGGGAGATTCTTGATAATTATGGTGTTCTTTATGATTATGTGGAGTTCCTGATGTTTATATGCCGTTCTTGATAATTGTATGGCAGTCTTGATGCTTATGTGTTATTTGTACAGAATCTTGTAATTAGAAGATGAACCGTATTCTTGTTGATGCAATTGTAATTAGAACCCTAGGTTGATGTTGTTGTTGGCATTCTTGATGTTCGTGTGGTGTTCTTGATGCTTATGTGATATTCTTACCGAATCTTGTAATTAGAAGACGAATCGTAGTCTTGTTGGTATAAAAGTGATTAGAACCCTAGGTTGTATCGTATGATATTAATCTTAATGTATCGGGTGGGGAAATCGCATGTTCGGGTGTCGATTATGTTTAGAAAAGCATGATAGGTTATGTGCCGTACGTTTCTCGTATTTGATCTGTTAATTGTTTACGTGTTGATCGTTAATTGCGTTGTAAAGTGTCTAAGCATGGTTTCGGGTTCCACAATGGTTCCCGGGGCGTTTTTGTGATGAAAAGAGTCAGTGGGGGGTAGGTGGGGGTAGGGGACCCGCCACCTACCCGCGGCCAAGACGGGCAGTCCCGGCAGCGGGCAGCCGGCGGGCGGGCAGCTGCCCGCCGGGCACCCGCTGCCCGGAAGAGTGCACGCCGGCGGGCAGCCGGCGGGTGGACCCCCACCCACCGGCTACCCGCTGGAAAATACCCCAACCCGGGGTTTAGGCTTCCCCGTTTGATGTTTCCCCGACCCCCGTGGTGTCCCAACGGACTCTGTCTATCGCGCTTATGTCTAGTTTGATGTTTCGGGTACCGTTCGTAGGTTGTATAAGTCTTATATATGGCATGCTAATTGAATTGGTATCCCGTTGACCTAGTTGAAAGGATTATGAACCCCTTAGGACCATTCTTAGTATGTGAAGGATCACGCATAGGTTTTGTTATACGTTTTCTCACCCTTCCCAATGTGTTAATGTGGGTTGCATGTACTTGCTATGTGTTATGTGTGTATATAACCCCGAATTGGTTAAGATCAATCGGGCTATACGGGCAGTCGGGTGGGCTGAGAACCATACCGGCTGTTAACCAGGCTGGTAGAGACCGGTCAGGTATATAAATATTATATAGTACTAAGTTCCACTATACGGGCAGTCGGATGGGCTGAGAATCATACCGGCTGTTAACCAGGCTGGTAGAGACCGATCAGGTATATAAATATTATATAGGACAAAGGTCCACTATACGGGCAGTTGAATGGGCTGAGAACCATCCCAACTGTTAACCAGGCTGGTAAAGACCGGTCGGGTATATAAATATTATGTAGGACAAAGGTCCATCAGTCGGTTGTGATCGGCTCCTCCGTAATGTGAGACGGGGCAGGGTGCTGCGGGGCCATGTCAGAGCTATATGCGCTTACCCTCGTGTATGGGCATGCGATTGGTCCTGTGGCGCCAACAAAGTGTGCTCTGTGACGAGATATGGATGAGTTGTGTTTATGAGTATATTGTGGGATGTGACTATGGGATTTATGCTGGGAATTGTTTATGTTGGGTTATGATTATTAATTGTGCTCAGCTTTATCTGTCTTGCCTGAGGTATATGCCTGTTATAGCTGTTGATTGTGTCCAGCCTTATCTGTCGAGTCATTCCCGGATTTGAAAGCTAGAGTTCGTAGGAGATATCCTCATGTTCAAAATGACTTTTCATATATATATATATATATATATATATATATATATATATATATATATATATATTGTATTTCAACGCGTTGGAGTGGGTTACCAGCATCTCTCGCTGAATAGATATATTTGGCTTTCAGGCACAGAAGAATAAGTCACTGGAGCGCGCTGGAACTTGGAACGTAGAAGTAGATAGTTTCCCTTTCGGCCTGCGTTCCATGTTTATGCATTTACATTATTGAGGATATTAGTTAGTTAGCCTGTGCACCTGAGTTCTCTAGCTCAGGTGTGGCATAGCACCCCGCACTCTTGTATTATGTTTGGGATTTAATGAGATTTCACCTTCATTTCGTAAGTTTTAAATATCTTGAAAATCTGGGGTGTTACACTTCTCTCTTATCTTGAGGGCATCTCCCTTGATGATTTATCACTTACTTCTTTAATGCGTCCAAGGTCTTGACCAAGTTTGGTCAACCAAGCCAATCTCTTAGGGCACACTTCCCAAATTCTTCCCAAAGTCTCTTGGGACTCGATAAACTTTGCGTTGACTTTCTCTTCTTATTGAATTTCATCTCCTCTTTAGTGAATGAAATTCTTAGTAAGACTTCATGTCTTCCCCGAGGTTCGGCTTGTTGTGCCCTTTTGTGTTACTTTTAATGATGAAGGTGCCCTTGCATGCTCTTTTTCTTCTTGAAGCGCAGTTGGTTTCCTAATCTCGTTGGGGAATGACTCGGTGACTTTACGAGTCATCGAATTTCCTTGTGGGTCCTTAATAACCCTTGAGGCCTTGGCACAAATTTTCTCTTTTACTTTTTGCCTAGCACCACGGACTACGTCATTCTTGATTTCATACAACTTGTAAGGAGCCCTCTTATTTGCTTGAATGATATCCATGGTTTGAAGGGGTCCCGGTCTGTCCTTAGCATTTTGGCTTTTAAGGCCTTTGTGAGTCCCTAGCACGAGTTCCCAACTCGCCTCCTAGGTTTGCACAATCCTTCACGCCAATCATCCCTAGTCGGTTGCATTGTAGAGTCCAACTTCAACTCCACGTGTAATGCAATTGGTTGTGCTTTTCTGACGGTGTTTTGCGTGTCAAGGTCTTTTACCGAGGACACCATGTTTGGCAACCCATTGATGTTTACCCAAGACTCGCGTTCATCAACCGAGGCACACAAGCGCGCCACGAATCAATAAAACGAGGAGTTAAGAAATCAGCATATTGTACCAGTGGGCGCGAGGTGGGCGGTCGTCTGCCTGCCATGCTCCTGTCAGGGACCTGTCAAGGTCCCGCCAAGGTCCCGTCAAGTACCCGTTAGGGTCCCACAAGGACCCGTTGGGGACCCGCGGGAAGGTGACTAGGAAGAGTGAATTCCTTCCGGAAAAAATCCCAAGAATGCACAGATTCAAGTCCCGACAAGCCCTATGCCCATGTGCACAACAAAGGGGTTCGAATACATAGGATGACCCATCGTACAGTGTTATTGATCCTAAAACACGAGTTCTAGATGAGTCAAGACTCTCGTATGTTCTTTTCGCTCAGTAGGTTGGGTCCGGTTTCCAATCAGCAACCTCGTTACCTTCACCGGGTAGGTGGTTATAAGTCAACTTTGTCTTTTCCTTGCATGATTAATGATAAGCCTTCTTGGTTTTTTCTTGGAGTTCGGCTTGTCGCTCGTTCTTTGTTCAATCCTTTGGTGACCAAGTGCTTGGTGATGCATTTCTCTTCCTTGGAATGCATTTGATTGGCTGCCCTTGACGTCGCATGGTGTTTTGGCGATTTTGTGTGTTACATGTACTTCTTACGGTTCCTTAAAACCATCCAAGTCCTTGTTCTAAGGTAAGACCCTTATTGCCGGGAAGCTCTAGTTGTATGATACTTTCCATGCGCCTGTTGCCTCTTTTTGTCACATCGATTGTAGAAGTTGGCATCACTGGTGTAGGCTTCGTTCGCTGTTCGGGGTTTGCTTACAATTAGGGCCTTCTGGGTTTCGTAGTTTGTGGTCTGTCACAGACTTCTTTATCTTGGTTATCTCTGTAGGATCTAATTCAGGCGCGAAACGAGCCAGGTGGAGGAATTGTTTGTGGTATTCCCCGACGTTGGCCATCCCTTGTTTTAGGTGGAGATTTCCCTTGTACATGGTTGCCCTTACGGATGCGGGGTGGAATCGTCCTTGTAACCGTGCCCCTAGGCACTCCTAGTTGAACCCCCGGTTGTTGCCCATAAGTGGGTTCTTCGCGGATTTATCAAAGATCAGCCTCGTGTCTTGAGGCTATCTCTACGCGGCGTTCCTTTGGACATTCTACTAACCCGAGGATTTTGTTGAAGGTTTGGATTCATTCTTCGAAGAGTGTGGGGTCCTTGACTGTCTTCTTGTTGGCGCCATGCTGCTGGTTTCCAGGGCCAATATTTATTGTAATGATGAGTCAGTGTGCTGCACCCTTACCTTGGTGTGTTAAGCGTAGGGGGAGATCTTTTAATTATAGAGAGGGATAAAGCGAGGGGAGGTTATGTGTAGGTTTCACAATCTCACCGCGCGTCCTAAGATTCCTGAGTCCTATGTTCCTAACTACCTAGAGTTCAAGCCTAATGTCATAAAGTCTGGTCTTAAGAGTCTTATCCTAGGGTCAAACTTAGGCTCTGATACCAACTGTAACACCCTGAAATTTTTAAACTTTTAAAGACTTATATAACAAAGGTATTCTCTTATTAAATCCCAAACAGAGCATTACTAAACATAAGAGTATGCGGTGCTATGCCACACCTGAGCTGGAGAACTCAGATGCACAGGCTAACTAACTAAATTCCTTAATAATGTCAATACATAAGCATGGCACACAGGCCGAAAAGGAAAACTATCTACACTACGCTTCGAATCTCTAGCGCGCTCCAGTGTCTACTCATCAGTGCCTGAAAGCCAAATATATCTGTTCAGCGAGAGATACCGGTAACCCACTCCAACGCGTTGAAATACAATACATATAGGCGTATATATAGATATAAGAAAACCATTTTGAAGCATGAAGATATATCCTAAGAGACTCTAGCTTTTAAAACGAGGATTAGACTCGACAGATAGGGATAAGCACAACCAACAGTCATAATCAAGCATGCACAATTCACGGGCAGATAGAGATAAGTACAACTAATAGTCATAAACAAGCATATACAGTTACTAGCATGTATCCTAGGGTCGCGCTTTCATAACAATCCAATCATCCATATATCAACACATAGCACACTTTGTTGGCGCCACAGGACCAATCGCATGCCCATACATGAGGGTCAGCGCATATAGCTCTGACACGGCCCCGCAGCACCCTGCCAAGTATCGCAACACGGAGGGGTCGATCGCAACCAAACAGTGGACCGCAGCCCAAGAGTATGTCATCTGACCGCAGCCAGGAAATATGAACCGCAGCTCATGTAGAAACGTTTGATCGCAACCAAACGGTGGACCGCAGCCCGAGAGTGTAAATCTGACCGCAGCCAGCTTCTGAACCGCAGCTCAGGAATAACCAATCCGATCGCAACCGGGTTGGGGTATCATGCACACATAACGCATAGCAAACACATGTAACCCACATTAACACAATGGGAAGGGGGAGAAAACGTATAACAAAACCTATGCGTGATCCTTCACATTCTAAGAATAATCCTAAGGGGTACATACTTCTTTTACCTAGGTCAACGGGATACCAATTCAACTAGCATGCAATATATAAGACTCATACAACCTACGAACGGTACCCGAAATATCAAACTAGACATAGGCACGATAGACGTAGTCCGTTAGGACACCACGGGGGTCGGGGGAACATCAAACGGGGAAGCCAAAATCCCGAGGTGGGGTATTTTCCAGCGGGTAGCCGGTGGGTGAGGGGTCACCCGCCGGCTGCCCGGCGGTGGCGTGATTCCGGGCAGCGGGTGCCCGGCGGGCAGGTGCCCGCCCGCCGGCTGCCCGCTGCCGGCGTTGCTCATATTGGCCGCGGGTAGGTGGCGGGTCTCCTACCCCCACCTACCCCCCACTGACTCTTTTATCACAACAACACGTAGACAATTAACGGATCCAAAAGCAAGAACATAGGGCACATAACCTATCATGTTTTTCTAAACATAATCAACACCCAAACATACGAATTCCAACCCAATATACCAAGAATAATACCATACGAGTTTCCCGATACAACCTAGGGTTCTAATTACTTTTATTTCAACAAGAACACAATTCATCTTCTAATATCAAGATTCGGTAGGAATATCACATAATCATCAAGAACATCATATAATCATCAAGAATATTAAGAACACCACATAATCATCAAGAATATCAAGATCACCCACGGAATCACAACACCAATATAACGAATCGTCAACACACAAGAATATGGGGGAAATCCTAAGAGGGGAATCATAGCTATGAAAATAGGTTTTGTTGAGACATGAGTTACCTCTTAGCCTTAATTAATTCCTTGGCTATGAAGGGTCTTTCTATAAGCTTTCTTCTTTCTTGATTTCTCCTAAGGGGATTCTTGGAACTTCTTGTGTGGTGAGAGATTATTGTGGTGTAGGATTTAGGTGCCTCCTATGATCCTATATATATATATATATATATATATATATATATATATATATATATATATATATATATATATATATATATATATATATATATATATATATATATATATATATATATA
Source organism: Ipomoea nil (assembly GCF_001879475.1). NCBI lineage: Eukaryota > Viridiplantae > Streptophyta > Magnoliopsida > Solanales > Convolvulaceae > Ipomoea > Ipomoea nil. Next base: position 102,685 of record NW_017619219.1, read on the forward strand.
TATATATATATATATATATATATATTCCTAAGAGTCATAATTGGGGTCTAAATACTGTGTGCTTGCTAATTCCATTCCTTATAGGACTAAGGACTTGTTTTAGGGATAAGGGTCCATGGTCCATAGTGGACCCTATTAATTAATTAAAGAGAATCCTAATCATAATCTGAATAGTAAAAGGCATACTTCCTTTATTCCTAATCGATAACTTGGTCTAGGATTCCTAATTAGAATCTGAATAGTAAAAGGTTTACTTTCTTTATTCCTAACAGGCTTAAGACTCTAATTTAGGCAAGGGTCCACGGTTCATGGTGGACCTGGACCTTATTAATTAATTAAAGGAAAACCTAACCGAATTAAATCATATTTAATTATTATTAACGGGATTAATTAAATGATTAATCCGGGATTGAAGGCCGTAACACGGGGTGTTACACTCTCCCCCCCCCTTACGAGAAGTTTCGTCCCCGATGCTTAGAAATCATTGTTGGGGTAACGAGTCAAAAGTATTACGGTGGTCCTATAGAAAAAGTATTCTACGGGGAAACTGTATAATTGTATGTTTATGTGTGCTGGGTTTTTTGGAACGATTAGGTTTAAAGGGCTAAGAGAGTGGGTTTCAAACCCGAGGACAAAGTGAATTTAGGAATTAGGATCAAAGTTTTCAAGGTTGCAACTTAGGGTGTGAGGTTGCCACCTTGTATGGAATCGTTAAAATAGGGAATCAAGAATGTGGTTTAAAGGGTAGAAAGGGTTTTGAAATAAGGAGGGGGCCGATTTTCCGAGGGAGGGAAAGGAATTCGGCTAGGATGGGTTAAGGGTTCTCGATCTTAAGTGACTATACTGGTTTGATGCTTTGATCACGTCGTATTGATGAACTGATGGTCCTTCTTCCTTGGTGTTGGCACTTGCTTGACTGTTAGACCTTGCTTCCCAGGCTACAGTTTCATCCTTCTCTCTTATCCTGAGGGCATCTCCCTTGATGATTTAACACTTACTTCTTTAATGCGTCCAAGGTCTTGACCAAGTTTGGTCAACCAAGCCAATCTCTTAGGGCACACTTCCCAAATTCTTCCCAAAGTCTCTTGGGAGTCGATAAAGTTTGCGTTGACTTTCTCTTCTTATTGAATTTCATCTCCTCTTTAGTGAATGAAATTCTTAGTAAGACTTCATGTCTTCCCCGAGGTTCGGCTTGTTGTGCCCTTTTGTGTTACTTTTAATGATGAAAGTGCCCTTGCATGCTCTTTTTCTTCTTGAAACGCAGTTGGTTTCCTAATCTCGTTGCGGAATGACTCGGTGACTTTACGAGTCATCGAATTTCCTTGTGGGTCCTTAATAACCCTTGAGGCCTTGGCACAAATTTGCTCTTTTACTTTTTGTCTAGCACCACGGACTACGTCATTCTTGATTTCATACAACTTGTAAGGAGCCCTCTGATTTGCTTGAATGATATCCATGGTTTGAAGGGGTCCCGGTCTGTCCTTAGCATTTTGGCTTTTAAGGCCTTTGTGAGTCCCTAGCACGAGTTCCCAACTCGCCTCCTTGGTTTGCACAATCCTTCACGCCAATCATCCCTAGTCGGTTGCATTGTAGAGTCCAAGTTCAACTCCACGTGTAATGCAATTGGTTGTGCTTTTCTGACGGTGTTTCACGTGTCAAGGTCTTTTACCGAGGACACCATGTTTGGGCAACCCATTGTTCTTTACCCAAGACTCGCGTTCATCAACCGAGGCACACAAGCGCGCCACGAATCAATAAAACGAGAAGTTTAGAAATCAGCACATTGTACCAGTGGGCGTGAGGTGGGCGGTTGTCCGCCTACCAAGCTCCTGTCAGGGACCCGTCAAGGTCCCGCCAAGGTCCCGTCAAGTACCCGTTAGGGTCCCATCAAGGTCCCGTTGGGGACCCGCGGGAAGGTGACTAGGAAGAGTGAATTCCTTCGGGAAAAATCCCAAGAATGCACAGATTCAAGTCCCAACAAGGCCTATGCCCATGTGCACAACAAAGGGGTTCGAATACATAGGATGACCCATCGTACAGCGTTATTGATCCTAAAGCACGAGTTCTAGATGGGTCAAGACTCTCGTATGTTCTTTCCGCTCAGTAGGTTGGGTCCGGTTTCCAATCAGCAACCTTGTTACCTTCACCGGGTAGTTGGTTATAAGTCAACTTTGTCTTTTCCTTGCTTGATTAATGATAAGCCTTCTTGGTTTTTTCTTGGGGTTCGGCTTGCCGCACGTTCTTTGTTCAATCCTTTGGTGACCAAGTGCTTGGTGATGCATTTCTCTTCCTTGGAATGCATTTGATTGGCTGCCCTTGACGTCGCAGGGTGTTTTGGCGATTTTGTGTGTTACATGTACTTCTTACGGTGCCTTAAAACCATCCAGGTCCTTGTTCCAAGGTAAGACCCTTATTGCTGGGAAGCTCTAGTTGTATGACACTTTCCATGCGCCTGTTGCCTCTTTTTGTCACATCGAGCCCTTTTCGAAATTTGTGCTAACGATTAAGAAAAGATGTTGTTTACGTACTACGTTACTTTCTTGCATTTAATTGGCGTTCCCAGTCTCTGGGCTGGGATAGTTGCGCCCATTTTTAATCAGTTCCGAAAGGGTTCGCTCATGCTGGAGGGAGCGGTTTCCCATTTCTGTTACTTCTTCTTTCGGGCCTGTTCCTGAATTCCCCGTTTTTAGATGTTGGCATCACTGGTGTAGGCTTCGTTGGGTGTTCGGGGTTTGCTTACAATTAGGGCCTTCTGGGTTTCGTAGTTTATGGTCTGTCACAGACTTCTTTATCTTGGTTATCTGTGTACGATCTAATTCAGGCGCGAAACGAGCCAGGTGGAGGAATTGTTTGTGGTATTCCCCGATGGTGGCCATCCCCTGTTTTAAGTGGAGATTTCCCTTTGTACATGGTTGCCCTTACGGATGCGGGGTGGAATCGTCCTTGTAACCGTGCCCCTAGGCACTCCTAGTTGAACCCCCGGTTGTTGCCCATAAGTGGGTTCTTCGCGGATTTATCAAAGATCAGCCTCGTGTCTTGAGGTAGAATGAGGCTATCTCTACGCGGCGTTCCTCTGGGCATTCCACTAACCTGAGGATTTTGTTGAAGGTTCGGATTCATTCTTCGAGGAGTGTGGGGTCCTTGACTGTCTTCTTGTTGGCGCCATGCTGCTAGTTTCCAGGGCCAATATTTATTGAAATGATGAGTCAGTGTGCTGCACCCTTACCTTGGTGTGTCAAGCGTAGAAGGAGTTCTATTAAGTTTAGAGAGGGATAAAGCGAGGGGAGGTTATGTGTAGGTTTCACAATCTCACCGCGCGTCCTAAGATTCATGAGTCATATGTTCCTAACTACCTAGAGTTCAAGCCTAATGTCATATAAGTCTGCTCTTACGAGTCTTATCCTAGGGTCAAACTTAGGCTCTGATACCAACTGTAACACCCCGAAATTTTTAAACTTTTAAAGACTTATATAACAAAGGTATTCTCTTATTAAATCCCAAACAGAGCATTACTAAACATAAGAGTATGCGGTGCTATGCTACACCTGAGCTGGAGAACTCAGATGCACAGTCTAACTAACTAAATTCCTTAATAATGTCAATACATAAGCATGACACACAGGCCGAAAGGAAAACTATCTACACTACGCTTCGAATCTCTAGCGCGCTCCAGTGTCTGCTCATCAGTGCCTGAAAGCCAAATATATCTGTTCAGCGAGAGATGCCGGTAACCCATTACAATGCGTTGAAATACAATACATATAGGCATATATATAGATATAAGAGAACCAATTTGAAGCATGAAGATATATCCTAAGAGACTCTAGCTTTTAAAATGGGATTAGACTCGACAGATAGGGATAAACACAACCAACAGTCATAATCAAGCATGCATAATTCACGGGCAGATAGAGATAAGTACAACCAATAGTCATAAATAAGCATATATAGTTACTAGCATGTATCCTAGGGTCACGCTTTCATAACAATCCAATCATCCATATCTCAACACATAGCACACTTTGTTGGCGCCACAGGACCAATGGCATGCCCATACGTGAGGGTCAGCGCATATAGCTCTGACACGGCCCCGCAGCACCCTGCCCAGTATCGAAACACGGAGGGGTCGATCGCAACCAACCGATGAACTGCAGCTCATCGTAGTTTGATCGCAACCAAACAGTGGACCGCAACCCAAGAGTATGTCATCTGACCGCAGCCAGGAAATATGAACCGCAGCTCATGTAGAAACGTTTGGTCGCAACCAAACGGTGGACCGCAGCCCGAGAGTGTAAATCTGACCGCAGCCAGCTTTTGAACCGCAGCTCAGGAATAACCAGTCCGATCGCAACCGAATTGGGGTATCATGCACACATAACACATAACAAGCACATGCAACCCACATTAACACATTGGGAAGGGGGAGAAAACGTATAACAAAACCTGTGCGTGATCCTTCACATACTAAGAATAATCCTAAGGGGTACATACTTCATTTACCTAGGTCAACGGGGTACCAATTCAACTAGCATGCAATATATAAGACTCATACAACCTATGAACGGTACCCGAAATATCACACTAGACATAGGCACGATAGACGGAGTCCGTTGGGACGCCACGGGGGTCGGGGGAACATCAAACGGGGAAGCCAAAATCCCGAGGTGGGGTATTTTCCAACGGGTAGCCGGTGGGTGAGGGGTCACCCGCCGGCTGCCCGCCGGTGGCGTGATTCCGGGCAGCGGGTGCCCGGCGGGCAGGTGCCCGCCCGCCGGCTGCCCGCTGTCGGCGTTGCCCATATTGGCCCCGGGTAAGTGGTGGGTCCCCTACCCCCACCTACCCCCCACTGACTCTTTTATTACAGAAAATGCCCCGGGAACCATTGTGGAACCCGAAACCATGCTTAGATACTTTCAAACGTAATTGATAACAACACGTAGACAATTAACGGATCCAAAAGCAAGAACATAGGGCACATAACCTATCAGGTTTTTCTAAACATAATCAACACCCAAACATACGAATTCCAACCCAATATACTAGGCTTGCTAACTCTATTCCTTTTAGGACTAGGGATTGGGTTTAGAGAAGAGGGCACACGGACTATGGTGGGCCTTTTCCTAATTAATTATTGTAATTTAATTCTTTCTTTTGGGCAATTGGTTAAATGATTCATTGGTTTTAGGGGTCGTAACACGGGGTGTTACACTAATTAAAAATGGGAAGTGCTATGCCTCATCCACATCATAGCGGATGCACAGGCTAAGTCTAACCAAACCTACAAGTCATGTTCATAAAAACCCATGGCTTACAGGCCCAAAACTCTAACTAAAACAGTAAAAAAGGAGCTACACCAACAAACAGACAGCTAGCGCGCTCTCCAAAAGCTACTCAAGACCTATAAAGCAACATAAAGAAAGGGGACGACGCCCGGTCAGCGAACATTGCTGGTTACCCATCAATACACGTTAAATAGTATATATAGATAATAAAGATCAAAACCATTTTCGAAATAGAATACAGTATATATTAGTTTAAAAGTCATAGAGAGAAGTCAACTACCAAGACTCTATTTCACTCTCAAAGGAACAAGGGAAATCAACATCCCACAACAACAACAAGACTAGGATACCAACAATAAACAATAAAACTCGAGATGTATTATACTGATCACAAAGTAAAATACATCCAGACATGCTCATAGCAAAGAAACACATACACACATTGGCAACTACATGCCACAGTGACAACTACATGTCACAAGAACACAATTCCAAGTTCCAACCTTATGCCATGTTCCAACCTTATGGCTACCCCGGCCTTATTACAGTTCCAACCTTTACCTCTTAGTGCCAACCTGTACATCCAACCTTATGCCTCCGGGAACTGTCATTCCCCAACATTTCCACCGATCTCTCAGTACACGAGGGTACCATTCAATATCATAACACAAAACCGCCAATCTCATGAGCAAAGCTCAAATAACAAACCACCAATCTCAATCATGGCCACACGACAACCACATTGGTACCTTGGAGATTAAGTCCCCATAAACCTTAATCGTGCAATCAAGGTACCACAAGTACACACGTTTTTATCACAGGAATCAATCAATCGATCACAACAAAGATATGAAACAATACTTGTAACACCACAAAATTTCAGAACATTTAAAACTTATAAAATAAAGGTGAAGTCTCATTAATTCCCAAAAACATAACATAAAGAGTACGGGGTGCTATACCACACCTGAGCTAGAGAACTCAGGTGCACAGGCCAACTAACTAATATCCTTAATCAACTGAATGCATAACATGGCACGCAGGCCAAAAAGGGGAACTATTTACTTCTACGCTCCAAGATCTAGCGCGCTCCAGTGACTTATCCTTCTGTGCCTGAAAGCTAAATATATCTGTTCAGCGAGAGATGCTGGTAACCCACTCCAACGCGTTGAAATACAATACACACACACACACACACACACACACACACACACACACACACACACACACACACACACACACACACACACACATATATATATATATATATATATATATATATATATATATATATACATAGATATACGAAAAGTAATTTCGAAGCATGAAGATATATCCTAAGAGACTCTAGCTTTCAAATCAGGGAACTGACTCGACAAATAGGGGTACACACAATATTCAGTCATAACCAGCATATACAATTCTCACATAGGAAACAGTCATAGATAAGCACAACCAATAATCACAATTAAGCATTTCTAGAAAGAGCCCTATAACAGTCACAACATCAATCCTTCTTATCTCATCATATAGCACACTTTGTTGGCGCCACAGGACCAATTGCATGCCCATACATGAGGGTCAGTGCATATAGCTCTGACACGGCCACGGAGCACCCTGCCCCGTCTCACAATACGGAGGGGTCGATCGCAACCGACCTATGAACCGCAGTTCTATATAATATTTATATACCTGACCGGTCTTTACCGGCCAGGTTAATAGTTGGGATGGTTCTCAACCCATTCAACTGCCCGTATAGTGGACCTTTGTCCTATATAATATTTATATACCTGACCGGTCTCTACCAGCCTGGTTAACAGTTGGGATGATTCTCAACCCATTCAACTGCCCGTATAGTGGACCTTAGTCCTATATAATATTTATATACCTGACCGGTCTCTACCAGCCTGGTTAACAGCCGGTATGGTTCTCAGCCCACCCGACTGCCCGTATAGCCCGATTGATCTCAACCAAATCGAGGTAACATGCACACATAACACATAGCAAGCACATGCATCCCACATTAACACATTAGGAAGGGGAGAAAACGTATAACAAAACCTATGCGTGATCCTTCACATACTAAGAATAGTCCTAAGGAGTTCATACTCCTTTCACCTAGGTCAGCGAGATACCAATTCAACTAGCATGCAATATATAAGACTCATACGACCTACGAACGGTACCCGAAAATCAAACTAGACAAAGGCACGATAGACAGAGTTCGTTGGGACACCACGGGGGTTGGGGGAACATCAAACGGGGAAGCCGGGATCCCGAAGTGGGGTATAAACTATCGGGTAGCCGGTGGGTGGGGGTCACCCACCGGCTGCCCGCCGGCGTTCTACTAATCCGGGTAGCGGGTGCCTGGCGGGCAGCTGCCCGCTGCCGGCGTTGCCCGACTAGGTCGCGGGTCTCCTACCCCCACCTACCCCCCACTGATTCTTTTTCGCCAAAAAGGCCCCGGGAACCTTTGTGGAACCCGAAACCATGCTTAGACACTTTCAAACGCAATTGATAACACATGTAGACAATTAACGGATCAAAATCAAGAAACAAACGGCACATAACCTATCATGCTTTTCTAAACATAATTAGCACCCAATCATGCGAATTCCCACCCAATATACCAAGAATATTACCATACGAATTCCACGATATAACCTAGGGTTCTAATTTTTTTTATATCAACAAGAACACAATTCATCTTCTAAAATCGAGATTCGGTAGGAATATCATATAAATATCAAGAACATCATATAATCATTAAGAACATCAAGTACACCATATAATCACCAAGAACATCATATAATCATCAAGAATACCATAATTATCAAGAACCTCTCATCATCAAGATCACCCATGGAATCATCCCACCGATTATCAATAATAATATCACAAATCATCAATACACAATAATATGGGGAAGTCCTAGGAGGGGAATCATAGCTATGAAAATAGGTTTTGTTGAGACATGGGTTGGCTCTTAGCCTTAATTAATTCCTTGGCTATGAAGGGTCTTTCTTTAAGCTTTCTTGCTTTCTTGATTTCTTCTAAGGGAATTCTTGGAGCTCTTTGGGGTGGTGAGAGATTATTGTGGTGGGAGTTCTAGGTGCCTTCTTATGTTCCCTATTTATATATTTAAGAGTCTTACTTGGGTTCTAATTACCATAGGTTTGCTAACTCTATTCCTTTTAGGACTAAGGGTTGGGTTTAGAGATGAGGGCCCACGGACTATGGTGGGCCTTTATCCTAATTAATTTCTGTAATTTAATTCTTTCTTTTGGGTTATTGATTAAATGATTTAATTGATTTTAGGGATCGTAACACGGGGTGTTACACTCTCCCCCCCCCTCCCCCCCTTAACAGGAAGCTTCGTCCCCGAAGCTTGGTCCTTGTCGAGTGACTTCTTCTTAGTTACCTGGTGTGAAAAGTTCGGGGTAGCATTCCCTCATCGTGTCCTTGAGTTCCCATGTTGCTTCCTCGGCCCCATGGTTGGTCCAGAGAACTTTCACCATTTCTATGGCTTGACATCGAGTGGTTCTTGTCTTGGTGTCCAGGATTCTCACGGTTTTTTTTTCTTCGTATACTAGTGACTCGTCGAGGTCTACGACCTCGGGTTGAAGCACGTGGCTTGGGTCGTGCACGTATTTCTTTAGCCGGGATATGTGGAATACGTTGTGTACTCGTTCTAGTTCAACGGGTAGCGCGAGGCGATAGGCTAGGCTCCCAACTCTTTCCATGATTTCGTAGGGGCTGATAAATCGTGGGCTGAGCTTCCCTTTTCTTTCGAATCTCATCACTCCTCGTGTGGGCGAGATCCTCAACCAGACCTTGTCCCCGGTGTTGAACTCGGCTTGTTTCCTCTTTAGGTCGGCATTGGACTTCTGGCGGTCCTGGGCAGCCTTCATCCTTTCCCGGATGTGCTTGACCTTGGTAATGGTATCTTGTAGGTGTTGGGGCCCTAGTGCTATTGGGTCGACCATGTCTTGCCAACATAAGGGGGTTCTACAGTTTTGTCCATATAGAGCTTCGTAGGGCGCCATACGAATGCTCGCGTGGTAGCTGTTGTTGTATGAGAATTCAATATGGTCTTGGTGTTTCTCCCATGTCCCTTGAAAGTCTAACACATAGGCTCTTAGCATGTCTTCGAGAGTCTGAATGGTTCTCTCGGTTTGGCCGTCCGTGGTGGGGTGGAAGGCAGTGCTTAGCTTTAGTTGTGTTCCCAAGGCTAATTGCAGTGATTTCCAGAATTGTTAGAGGAATCTGGAGTTTCTATCGGATATGATGTTTCGGGGGACTCCGTGGTACTTCACTACTCAGCTCAAGTAGGCTTGGGCTAGTTGTGTCATTGTCCACGTTTCCTTCATGGCGATGAATCGCGCCGTTTTGGTTAGTCGGTCTACTATGACCCAAATCTTATCATTGCCGGTCTTCGTTGGGGGTAATCCTGTAACACCCCAGATTTTCAAGACATTTAAAACTTATAAAATAAAGGTGAAATCCCATTAAATCCCAAAACATAATACAAGAGTATGGGGTGCTATGCCACACCTGAGCTAGAGAACTCAGGTGCACAGGCTAACTAACTAATATCCTCAATAATGTAAAGGCATAGGCATGGCACGCAGGCCGAAAAGGGAAACTATCTACTTCTACGTTCCAAGTTCTAGCGTGCTGCAGTGACTTATTCTTCTGTGCCTGAAAGCCAAATATATCTGTTCAGCGAGAGATGCTGGTAACCCACTCCAACGCGTTGAAATACAATACATATAGAGATATATATAGATATACGAAAACCATTTTGAGCATGAAGATATATCCTACGAACTCTAGCTTTAAAACCGGGAATGACTTAACAGATAAGGCCCGACACAAGCAACAGTTATAACGAGCATATGCAGTTCACAACAGATAAGGCAGATAAGGCAAGGCATAAACAATAATCATAACCCAACATGAACAATCCCCAATATAAATCCCGTAGTCACATCCCCCAAGACACTCGTAATCACAACTCATCCATGTCACAACACATAACACACTTTGTTGGCGCCACAGGACCAATCGCATGCCCATACATGAGGGTCAGCGCATATAGCTCTGACACGGCCCCGCAGCGCATCATAGTGTTTGATCGCAACCAAACAGTGGACCGCAGCCCAAGAGAATGTCATCTGACCGCAGCCAAGAAAGAGGACGAACCGCAGCTCGTATAGAAACGTTTGATCGCAACCAAACGGTGGACCACAGCCCAAGAGTATCAATCTGACCGCAGCCAGCTTCTGAACCGCAGCTCAGGATAACCAATCCGATCGCAACCGAATTGGGGTAACACACACACATAACACATAGCAAGCACGTGCAACCAATATTATACATTGGGAAGGGGGAGAAAGCGCATAACAAAACTATGCGTGATCCATCACATACTAAGAATAGTCCTAAGGGGTTCATACTTCTTCCACCTAGGTCAACAGGATACCAATTCAACTAGCATGCAATATAATAGACTCATAACCCTACGAACGGTACCCGAAACATCAAACTAGACATAGGCACGATAAACGGAGTCCGTTGGGACACCACGGGGAACAAGGAAACATCAAACCGGGAAGCCGGGAACCCAAGGTGGGGGAAATTCCAGCGGGTAGCCGGTGGGTGGGGGGCCACTCGCCGGCTGCCCGCCGGAGCGTACTGTTCCGGGCAGCGGGTCGCCGGCGGGTAGCTGCCCGCCCGCCGGCTACCCGCTGCCGGGCGGCGTTTCTCGGCCGTGGGTAGGTGGAGGGTCCCCTACCCCCCCACCTACCCCCCACTGACTCTTTTCACACAATAACGTCCCGGGAACCTTTGTGGAACCCGAAACCATGCTTAGACACTTTACAACGTAACTAATAATTAACACGTAGTCAATTAACGGATCAAATACGAGAAACGTACGGCACAAAACCTATCATGCTTTTCTAAACATAAACAACACCCAAACATGCGATTTCCCCACCCCACAATCCAAGAATCATAACATACGATACAACCTAGGGTTCTAATCACTTTTATATCAACAAGGATACGATTCGTCTTCTAATTGCAAGATTCGGTAAGAATAACACATAACCATCAAGGGCATCACACAATTATCAAGAACAACACATAATCATCAAGAAATCCATATAATCATCAAGAACTCCATAATTATCAAGAATCTCCCAATATCAAGATTATCGAGATCCCTCATGGGATCATCACATCAAACATCAATAATCATCATCACATCTCGCCAATCACAATAATATGGGGGAAACCCTAAGGGGAATCATAACTATGAAAATAGGTTTTGTTGAGACATGGGTTACCTCTTAGCCTTAATTAATTCCTTGGCTATGAAGGGTCTTTCTCTAAGCTTTCTTGCTTTCTTGATTTCTTCTAAGGGAATTCTTGGAGCTCTTTTGGGATGGTGAGTCGTTTATTGTGGTGGGGGGTTCTAGGTGCCTCTTAAGTCCCCTATTTATATATTTAGGAGTCCTAATTAGGAACTAATATTATAGGCTTGCTAATTCTATTCCTTTTGGGACTAAGGATTGGGTTCCATGGTCCATAGTGGACCATATTAATTAATTAAAGAGAATCCTAATCATAATCTAAATAGTAAAAGACCTACTTCCTTTATTCCTAATAGATAACTAGGTCTAGGATTCCTAATCAGAATCTGAATAGTAAAAGGTTTACTTTCTTTATTCCTAATAGGCTTAAGGCTCTAATTTAGGCAAGGGCCCATGGTTCATGGTGGACCTTACTAATTAATTAAAGGTAAACCTAACATAATTAAATCATATTTAATTATTATTAACGGGATTAATTAAATAATTAATCCGGGATTGAAGGCCGTAACACGGGGTGTTACAAATCCTCCGACGAAGTCCATGGATATGGAATCCCACTTTCCTCGTGGTATCTCAAGGGGTTGTACGAGTCCCTTGGGTTTGCATCATTCGGCCTTCACCCTTTGGCAATTCTGACACATGGCCACGAAATCCGCGATTTCCCTTTTCATGTTGGGCCACCAAAATGACCTTTTTACATCTTGGTATAATTTGTCGCCCCCTGGGTGAACTGAGTATGGGGAGTTGTGTCCTTCCTCCAAGATTTTTTGTTTCAAGTGGGGGTGCGTTGAGGGCACGCACCACCTACCTTGGTAACGGAGACTGTCGTCTTCGTGTATTTTGAAGGGTCATTCCTTTCCACGGGTTAGGTCGCGGCGGATCTTGTCTAGTTCCGGATCCTGCCGTTGTCCTTTTTTGATTTCCTCGAAGAGTGTAGGTATGACTTGTGTGTTGAGCAAGAGGACGTTGGGGTGGATTTGATCTTGCTTTATTATTTCCAAATTCAGTCTTTGGAAATCCCTGTACAGCTGGTCTGGTAGGATCCAGGTGGTGTTGAGGGAGTGGTTAGTCTTCCTGCTTAGGGCATCCGCCACAACGTTAGCTTTTCCCTCATGGTATTGGATGTCAAGGTCGTAGTCCTTTATGAGTTCTAACCATCTTCGTTGCCTCATGTTTAGGTCTTTCTGGGTGAAGATGTACTTTAGGCTCTTATGGTCCGTGTAAATCTTGCATTGTACCCCATATAAGTAATGCCTCCAAATTTTTAGCGCGAACACGATAGCGACTAGTTCGAGGTCGTGGGTGGGGTAGTTTTCTTCGTGGGTTTTGAGCTGCCTGGATGCGAAGGCTATTACTCGGCCTTTTTGCATTAGCACGCACCCCAATCCCTTTTTTGGATGCGTCACTGAAGACCTCGAATCCTTCCTCCCCGGAGGGGATGCTGAGCACGGGTGCCGTGGTTAGCTTATCCTTCAATTCTTGAAAGGCCGAGTTGCAGTTGTTGTCCCATCGGAAGGGGTTTCCTTTTTCATGAGTTTGTTGAGGGGTTGGGCTATCTTGGTGAAGTCGGGTACAAACCTCCTGTAGTACCCTGCCAAGCCAAGGAAGCTTCGGACTTCTGTGAGTGAGCTCGGTGTGGTCCATTCCTTAATGGCACGGATTTTGGCGGGGTCCACCTTAATTCCTTCCTTGGTTATCACGTGGCCCAAGAAGGCCACACTGTCTTTCCAGAATTCGCATTTAGATAACTTGGCGTATAGTTGGTGCTTTCTAAGAGTTTGCAAGGTTATGCGGAGGTGTTTTTCATGTTCTTCCTTGTTTCGGGAGTAGACTAGGATGTCGTCAATGAATACAATGACGAAGTCATCCAAGTGGGGTCGGAATACTCGGTTCATGAGGTCCATGAATATAGCAGGTGCGTTGGTGAGTCCAAAGGGCATTACTGTGAATTCATAGTGGCCGTAACGTGTTCGGAAAGCTGTTTTCTGAATGTCCGGTTTGGCCACTTGTATTTGGTGATACCCGGATCTTAGATCGATTTTCGAAAATACCCCTGCCCTTTTAAGTTGGTTGAACAAGTCGTCGATTCGGGGAAGGGGGTACTTATTCTTTATTGTGAACTGGTTATGTTCTTTGTAGTCGATGCACAGGCACATGCTTCCATCCTTCTATTTAACAAACAACACTGGCGCTCCCCATGGGGAGGTGCTAGGGCGGATGTAGCCCTTGTCTAGTAATTCCTGTAGTTGCGTTTTCAGTTCCTTCATTTCTTTTGGTGCCAACCGGTAGGGTGGTTTAGAAATCGGGGCAGCGCCCGGTACGAGATCTATGGTGAACTCGACTTCTCTGGCTGGGGGTGCCCCTGGGATTTCGCCCAGGAAGACGTCGGTGAATTCGTTTACCACCGGAATGGTTTGTGGTTCGGTGGTTTTGGTGTTGAGGTCCTCGACCGTACATAGGAAGGCCTCGCTTCCCTTGTTTAGGTATTTCTTCATTTTCATCATGTTCACCAATTTGATCCCGGCTTCCCGGTGGGTCCCACGGTATGACACTCTCTTACCGTTTGGTCCCCGTAGGACCACTTTTTGTTCTCCACATAGGATTTGTGGTTTGTATTTCCCTAGCCAATCCATGCCCAAAATCACCTGTACTCCATCCAGTTAGAATCGGATTAAGTCGCTGGGAAATTCCACCCCTTGTATGGTAACCATTACATTTTTCGTACATGCGGTCGCATTTTAGGAACTCGCCGGAGGTCACCTTGACCTGAAGTCAGACCTTGGTGCTGGCGTTGAGGCCGAGCTAAGTGGCAAACTCAGGTGCTATAAACGAGTTGGTAGCCCCCGAGTCAAACAATATAGTGGCGGGGTTGGCGTGTACCAGGAAGGTTCCGGAGACTATGTTGCTATCTCTAATCCTGGCTTTGCTTAGAGTAAGGATTCTTCCTTGAATGGTTGGTGTTGTGCCTTGGTGAGGTGAGACGGCCCTGGGGTTTTTAGGCCCGCGGGTGGAGTTTATATGATTTTCTTCAGATTTCCTTTTGTACCCCAGGTGTGTCTCCCGGGGTTGGTTTGACACTTGTTGTAGTTGGGATGCCTTGGCGTAGGCCTCCCCGAGGGTTCCTGGCTCTTGTGTGGCCAGAGCTTTTTGATATTCGGGGTCAAGACCTGTTATGAATCTTTCGATCCTGATTCTCTTGGTGCGTACTAGCTTGGGGGTGAGGCGAGTTAGTCGGTGGAATTATTGGTAGTATTCCGTGATCGAGGTTGCACCTTGTCTTAGGTGGACGAATTCTTCGTATATGGTGGCTCTTAGATGGTTGGGATAGAATCGTTCTCGTAGTCGTGTTTTTAGGGATTCCCAGTTGAATCCATGGTTATGTTCACATGTGGGTCCCTCGTGAGCCAACCAGGTATCGGCCTCGTGCTTGAAGTAGAAGGAGGATATTCTTACTTGGTGGTCCTCGGGACATTTGGTTGTCCTGAATATCTTGTCGAAAGTCCCGATCCATTCCTCGAGGGTTGTGGGGTCTTCGTTCCCTGAGAAGGTGGGTGGTTGATGTGACGAGACTTGGTGGTGAATTTCCAAGTTCTCGTTTGTTGATAAAGGTAGGGGAACGGTTGTCCTCAGTGCCTGGGCGATTTGGGCCAGGTGTTGTAGATTTTGAGTCAGGAATTCCTGAGAGGGTAGTTCTGGTGCTCCAACCTGTCCTCTTTTCGGTGGTATCCTGGTGTTCATAGGTCGATGTCATTTTACATTCTTACCCAGATGCAATAAGCGGAGGAATAAAGTGAGGGAAGGTTACGTGTAGGTCTCACAATCTCACCGCGCGTCCTAAGATTCCTGAATCCTATGTTCCTAAATACCTAGGGTTCAAGTATTGTGTCTTAAGGTCCGGTCTTAAGAGTCTTATCCTAGGGTCAAACTTAGGCTCTGATACCAACTGTAACACCCTAAAATTTTAGAACATTTAAAACTTATAAAATAAAGGTGAAGTCTCATTAATTCCCAAAAACGTAACATAAAGAGTACGGGGTGCTATGCCACACCTGAGCTAGAGAACTTAGGTGCACAGGCCAACTAACTAATATCCTTAATCAAGTAAATGCATAACATGGCACGCAGGCCAAAAAGGGGAACTATCTACTTCTACGCTCCAAGATCTAGCGCGCTCCAGTGACTTATTCTTCTGTGCCTGAAAGCCAAATATATCTGTTCAGCGAGAGATGCTGGAAACCCACTCCAACGAATTGAAATACAATACATACATACATACATATATATATATATATATATATATATATATATATATATATATATATATATATAGACATAGATATACGAAAAGTCATTTCGAAGCATGAAGATATATCCTCAGAGATTCTAGCTTTCAAATCAGGGAACCGACTCGACAAATAGGGGTACACACAATCTTCAGTCATAACCAGCATATACAATTCTCACATAGGAAACAGTCATAGATAAGCACAACCAATAATCACAATTAAGCATTTCTAGCAAGAGCCCTATAACAGTCACAACATCAATCCTTCTTATCTCATCATATAGCACACTTTGTTGGCGCCACAGGACCAATCGCATGCCCATACATGAGGGTCAGCGCATATAGCTCTGACACAGCCCCGCAGCACCCTGCCCCGTCTCACAATACGGAGGGGTCGATCGCAACCGACAGATGAACCGCAGTTTTATATAATATTTATATACCTGACCGGTCTTTACCGGCCTGGTTAACAGTTGGGATGGTTCTCAACCCATTCAACTGCACGTATAGTGGACCTTTGTCCTATATAATATTTATATACCTGACCGGTCTCAACCAACCTGGTTAACAGCCAGTATGGTTCTCAGCCCACCCGACTGCCCGTATAGCCCGATTGATCTCAACCAAATCGGGGTAACATGTACACATAACACATAGCAAGCAAATGAAACCCACATTAACACATTGGGAAGGGGGAGAAAACGTAGAACAAAACCTATGCGTGATCCTTCACATACTAAGAATAGTCCTAAGGGGTTCATACTCCTTTCACCTAGGTCAGCGGGATACCAATTCAACTAGCATGCAATATATAAGACTCATACGACCGACGAACGGTACCCGAAAATCAAACTAGACATAGGCACGATAGACGGAGTCCGTTGGGACACCACGGGGGTTGGGGGAACATCAAACGGGGAAGCTGGGATCCCGACGTGTGGTATAAACCAGCGGGTAGCCGGTGGGTGGGGGTCACCCGCCGGCTGCCTTCCGGCGTTCTACTAATCCAGGCAGCGGGAGCCCGGCGGGCAGCTGCCCGCTGCTGGCGTTGCTCGACTAGGCCGCGGGTAGGTGGCCGGTCCCCTACCCCCACCTACCCCCCACTGACTCTTTTTCACCAAAAACGCCCCTGGAACCTTTGTGGAACCCGAAACCATGGTTAGACACTTTAAAACGCAATTGATAACACATGTAGACAATTAACGGATCAAAATCAAGAAACAAACGGCACATAACCTATCATGCTTTTCTAAACATAATCAGCACCCAATCATACGAGTTCCCACCCAATATACCAAGAATATTACCATACGAATTCCACGATATAACCTAGGGTTGTAATTATTTTTATATCAACAAGAACACAATTCATCTTCTAAAATCGAGATTCGGTAGGAATATCATATAAATATCAAGAACATCATATAATCATTAAGAACATCAAGTACACCATATAATCACCAAGAATGTCATATAATCATCCAGAACACCATAATTATCAAGAACCTCTCATCATCAAGATCACCCATGGAATCATCCCACCGATTATCAATAATAATATCACAAATCATCAATACACAATAATATGGGGAAATCCTAGGAGGGGAATCATAGCTATGAAAATAGGTTTTGTTGAGACATGGGTTACCTCTTAGCCTTAATTAATTCATTGGCTATGAAGGGTCTTTCTTTAAGCTTTCTTGCTTTCTTGATTTCTTCTAAGGGAATTCTTGGAGCTCTTTGGGGTGGTGAGAGATTATTGTGGTGGGAGTTCTAGGTGCCTTCTTATGTTCCCTATTTATATATTTAAGAGTCTTACTTGGGGTCTAATTACCATAGGTTTGCTAACTCTATTCCTTTTAGGACTAAGGATTGGGTTTAGAGATGAGGGCCCACGGACTATGTTGGGCCTTTATCCTAATTAATTTCTGTAATTTAATTCTTTCTTTTGGGTTATTGATTAAATGATTTAATTGATTTTAGGGATCGTAACACGGGGTGTTACAATACTCAACAAGAAAGGATTACAATCCGACACCAACGATGGTCAACACAAGTTTCCAACCTCAATAGGAAAGAACAAACCGCACACACTAGCATTACAACGTTATACTAGCATGCTTATCAAACGGGCAAACCAAACATAGTTCCACAGAACATACAATACTCATCATAGTCCAACGAATCACAAAGTTGGTCACTTAGCACGATTCAAGACACCAAATGTAACACCCCCGATTTTTATCACATTTTATAAACTTAATTATGTAAGGCAAAGTAACTAACATGTATTATAAAACGTAAGCAACAGCGGAAGTCTTAGATTATAAACGGGAAAACCGGGAATTGCTATACCACATCCACCTCAATGTGGATGCACAAGCAAGTCTAAAACCAACAATCTATCTTGTTCAACATAACCACGGCACACAGGCCCAAAACACTATCTACATAGGCAGGGAAACTACACTACAACCAACCGCTAACGCGTTCGCCATATCTACTTAGGACCTGTAAAGCAACATAAAGAAAGGGGACAACGCCCGGTCAGCGAATATTGCTGGTAACCCATCAGTACACATCAAGTAGCATATATAGATAGTATAAAACAAAACCATTTTCGAAACGGAATACAGTATATATCAGTTCAAAAGTCATAGAGAGAAGTCAACTGCAAAGCATCTATTTCACTATAAAAAAGGACAAGGGAAATCAACATCCCAAGATAACATCAAGACAAGAACAACAACAGTACAAATCAACACATCTCAAGATGTACTGTACTGATCACAAAGTAGAAAACATCAAGACAAGGACAACAACAGTAAACAAGTACAACTCGAGGTGTATTCTACTGATCATAATGTAGAATACCACTCGACATGCTCAACAGAAAAGAATAGACATACACACATTGGCAACTACATGCCACCGTGACACTTCATGTCACAAGTTACAACCTTATGCCCTGTTCCAACCTTATGGCTACCCCCGACCTTATTACAGTTCCTACCATTATGTAACACCCCCGATTTTCAACAACTTATAAAACCAATTAAAGCTTAGAAAAGAGATAAAGTCTACTCATTGAGATTAAACAAGGCGGAAGCTAACTAAACAAAACTGGAAGATGTTATGTCACACCTACATATCTACAGGTGCACAGGCCACGTCTAATCAAAACGTCATTAACCTACTCATAAGATCAAGGCACACATGCCACAAGTCTAACTAGGAAAACCATAAAGAGCTGCACTATCTAACGGTCGTCTAGCGCGCTCTCCAATAAGCCACTCACAACCTGTAAAAACAGAATAAAGATAGGGGATAACACCCGGTCAGCGAATAATACTGGTAACCCACCAACACGCGTTAAGAATCATAATATACATAGATATAATCAAAACGATTTAGAACTAGGAATACAGTATATATCATTTAAAGCTGAGAGAGGAAACATCAATTGACTCATCAATCACTCATAACAAAGGTCAAAGACCAACGTACTCAACAAGACAACAGAACTACAAGCAACAAGCTCAAAAACAAGGTACAACATACGAAACACAACGAAGGACTCACAATAGACATGCTCTTAAGCAATGGAAGGCCAGATTCACACCATAACGAGTTCCAAGTCCACATAGGACACTATCACACTAAGTCATATACCGTGGAGGCAGCACCATAGCTCAATTCATAGTGGATCAGTGTGGAGGGCTCCAAATGATCAACAATCATGCTTCACGTGGTCATCGCAACGACCCGGATCACATGCAAGTGTCATCGCAATGACAAAGACCGCAGCCCAATGGAAACAGAGCTAGCAACTTTAAGTGTATACACCCCCTATTGAGATTCCAAGCTCAACGGGTTAGCTACAATCTCTTGCAACGGGGATAAGTTTCCCATGTTGCCCATAAGTAAAGTATCTAACGGCCATCCAGAGTTACATTACCGGTCCGTTCACACATAAGTCCCCACACTGTCCACTTTACCAGCTCAAAAATCTCATCACACCAATCCATGGCCACCACGAGGACCACATCTGTACCTTGGTGATTAATGTCCCATACCATTAACCGTGCAATCAAGGTACAGCCAGACACACAACACCATCATAGGAATCAATCAACGGATCACAACGAAGATATGAAACCATACTCAACAAGGAAGGATTACAATCCGACACCAACGATGATCAACACAAGTTTCCAACCTCAATAGGAAAGAACAAACCACACACACTAGCATTACAACATCAAACTAGCACGCATATCAAACGGGTAAACCAAAATAGTTCCAATGAACCACAAAGACTAAACATCAATCCAACAGATCACAAGGTTGGATCATAAGCACGATTCAAGACACCAAATCCTAACATGGATACTTAAGACATCGCTCTAGACATACGTAACAACAAGGAGACACACAAAAGCTCAACAATCCAATCAAACAGGGGCCAAAGAATCACACACGAATGGGCGAAATGGTGGGAAAACAACCACAAACCACTTCTCAAACATGTTCCCCGCTGGTAGGGCCACGGGTAGGGCTCCACCCGCGGGTACGTCCTGCAACCAAAAATCAGCATTCGCGAAAAATCACTCTTTAGGCCAAGTTCAAGTCCAAATGACCCCAAATCTTCCACACAACAAAGATATGACTTGAACCTATGAATAACTCATAAAATAGCATCCAAGAACCCTAAACACAAGCTCTAAAAATGCATTATCACAAGATCATGCATCAATCACTTAAACACATCAAGAATTTCACATAGAAGCCAATAATCATTATTATCAAGTGAAAATAGATTTTGTGAAGCATGAGTTACCTCTTGTAGAGCAAGAACACCTTCTTCAACCTCAAAGCAAGACCAAAGCTCCTCTAGATCAACCTAGCACTTCACCCACCACTAGATCTTCTACAAACTCCCAAAACCCACAAGGTAGAGAAAAGATGGGGGAATCTTGTAAGGAAAAGGTATGGAAGGATAGATCTTACAATTCATAGCCTTGTAGTGTTGGAAAGTTGGAATCTTGGTGGAAGACTACGCAAAGCTTGGAAGTTCCCTTTTTGGATTGGAGAGCAAGCTAGGATTCTTTTAGAGAGAGGTTAGAGAGTTTTTAGAACTTTGGCTAGCATGGAATGAAGACAAGAGGTCTTGCTAGGGCAACATGAGCACCTCTCACTAGTGAAAAAACCAAGTTACCCTTACTAAGGTTTGGATGAATAAGCGATTGAGGTACAACACCCAAAGCACAAGGTACACCAAGAAGACTAGTCAATTTATAGTCCTTCGACTATGAAATTTCAGGATTTTAGGAAGAAGTTACCAAGCAAGGCTAGGATTAATTCCTTAATTAATCCCAATTAGAATTTAAACTTACGGGGTGTCACACATTACCTCTAGGACCCCTGTACTCCAAAGTCCAACCTTATGCCTCTGAGGACCGTCCTCCCTATTACACCCCGTATTTTTATAAAATAAATTATCGTCCTGGTATTAAATATTTTAATAAAAATATTATATAGCTATTTATTTAGAAATGGGCTCGGGTCTATTTAGTATTGTGAACCGGTACTTTTGCGTCCAAATGCCTTAGAGTCCAAAGATAATTTTATTATCTAAGCCTACTTATAAGCCCGAAATTTATAAATATATATATATATATATATATATATATATATATATATATATATATATATATATATATATATGTTGTAGTCTTGAGCCCAACCATCCATCCAAGCATAAATAATAAGCCTACTTTCTATTATGGCCATGAGATGAGTCCAACCTTCCTCTTTTAGCCCAACCCAATCATTGCGTAACCCTACACTCTATAGTAAGTATGTATGTATCATATCATCCCTCTCCCAACTTCAATCAGTCGTGATCTTCAAACCTTGGAAACCAAACACCCTGTAACACCCCGTGTTACGGATCCTAAAACCAACTGATTAATTAATTAATTAATTAATAACACAGGAGAAAGAATAAATTATAATGGTTAATTAGAGAAAAGGCCACCATAGCCCATGGGCCTGATTGCTGTAATTTGGGGCAAACAAATAATACCCGGAGTATTCGGGTTGTCGAACCACAGGGAGATGGTGTACTAAATACTAATTACTTGCTTACTTATAAGAGCTAGTCTGATCGAAACTTGATGGTTGATTGGTTGCATAAAATAGCGAGCAATCAAATTAAACAAATAATAAGGTTGCGTAAACAATAGAGCAAAATGGGATTCTTGGGATCACAATGTTTAATCACCTAGTGCCAATTAACGTTTGTAATATTTGGTTCAGAATTAAGATCTGTGTGGGAATGCAAAGTGGAATCGAATTACTCCCGCAATCTCTATTCCTAGTGAATTTCCACTCCCATGGCTTAAACACCCAATAAGATCAAAGATCAGCATTCAATTATTCCTAATTACTACCGTCTCCCGATGAGTAACAATCTGGAATTAACTTCCCCTAATAAGTTCCCCTTTCCCAAGGTCTAACTATTAGGTGCAATCGTGTGTGCCCTAATTTATGCCCCAATTCCCATTGGTGACACAAATATGACTATGAAGCTAGTAATTTAGGCCTTTAATTACCAACAACAACAGGTTAAGACAAGACTGCAACACAAATCATAAAACCAAACATAAATATATTAAGAAATTAACGAACAAGGCACATAGGTTCATAAACAAATTCACCCAAAAATCCCTAAGGAATCTAGCCACTCATGGCCATAATAACAGTAAATTCAATGCTCAAAGATAAACAAATACCAACGAGGATAAGAGTAAGAGTGAAAGAGTTCTCCCGAATCTTTCTAGCTAGTTCTCTATTCCAAAGCTAGTTGTAAATCTTCAAGTTGGTCCTCTTTGTGCTTTGCTCTTGATTGCCTTCAAAACACCCAAATCGCAGAAGAAGAAGAGGCTAGGGTTGATAGAAGATGATCTTTTTATAGTAGAACCCTGATGGCATCAATTTAGGAATCCTTTAAGTCAACAGCTGTCCGCGATCTCGACGCGTCGAGCCTCCAACCTGTGCGATGTTTGAGGCTACTGGAATTTTTCGACGCGTCGAGGCATGGGCTCGACGCGTCGAATTGCTGATGCTTCGACTTCTTCCTCTTTTGATCATTTCGTGCTTGAAATTCTTCCCTTGCTCTCACGCTCACCCTGTAATGGTGAAGAAAAACACTACCGAACACCGTAAGACATTCAAAACAAGTGTAAAAACATAATCTAACGAGAAAGCAAGGAAAACAAGCAATAAATGGACATGATTCAATAACTTTGTTTCTAAAATGAATCAGAAAAGCTATAAAAACATGCACAGATGTGATAACATCACCCCCTCACACTTAAGCTTTTGCTTGTCCTCAAGCAAAACACTAAATCATACCGCAGGTCAAAACACAAGGATCGCTCCCAATTTCTCGTGCACAACTTAGCAAAACCACAAGCCAACTCACTGCAGGACACATGCTTCCGGAATCATCTCTGCTTGGCACCCGCGCTCTACTCCCAAGCCAACATACAAGCACCCAGATTGTTAGTAGTGAGAAATCTAGTGTGCACACGTACTCAGTTAGGTTTATGCAAAACACGACATCAGAAAAACATCCTAGGCTTGCCCTTCCTACTCCTCCTGAATAGAACTAATCATTGCATGTAGAGATCAAATAGGTCTTTATTAAGCTTGTAATGGGGCTAAGGGTCACGGTTTATAGGAAAAAAAAAAAGAAGGTAAGGAATGATAACAAAGGGAGAGAATGACACAATTATCTATAGCTTTTCAAAATTTGGAAGAGATGAGATAATCATAATTCCAAGGAGCAAATATCTTTAAGAACATAGCAGCTCTTTGGTAAAGTGGGGATCCAAACTCAGAAACTTTCAATCTTTTTTTTTTTTTTTTTTTTTTTTCATTCTTTTCTTTGTCTTTGGACTTCTTTCAGATATAGCCAGATAATTTTAATCCAAACTTTCATGACCCCCACACTTGAACATTTGTATCACTAGCTGCTTCTCTTTTTTTTTTTTTTTTTTTTTTGTGTAGCACAACCCCATAAAAACTCTTCTTACAGAAAAGATAAAGATAAAAGTTTCATTCTCTCAAGGGTGGAAGGGAAATATTTGGCCAATGGGCTAAGGGTTATAATAATGGGGTAAATCAAAGAAAAACAATCAGAAAGGGATAATAAGTGCTTAGCACTTATTATAAAGAAAATAAAAGGCTCAAAGGGGACACAAAGGATAACACATACGTAGGGACAGTTTTAAAGGCTATGAGCTACAAAGAATGGCCTAAATCATTTCAATATATGCGAAAATTAGACTAAACCTGAGGAGTAATGAGACAAGCTCTCGTAAGCCAACTAATTGTCGGAATTCCACATAAACTTTCACTAGCACACGCACTAACCACTAGATTAAGAAATTAGTCCGATTATGAGTGGGTGACAAGTATATTAGCAAGGAAAATAAATCACTGAAGTGTTACACTTTGATTTCATCCATGGCATAATGAGATGCAGCAAGTTCCACCAAAACAAACCACTACCCGACACGAGAGAGCGAGAGCAATTAAGTATCAAGACCAACAGTTTAATGGAAATAAGGGCACATGAGTCATTCAAGCAAGAATTCAAGTGAAGGGAACGAAATGGAATGCGAGAACAGACTAAATAAAATTGAAGTGCAAAGAAAATAAAATTAAAGTGCAAAGACTAAGGAAAGGAAAGGAAATACTTCAATCCTTCCCCCTCATACTTAGAGAATTACATTGTCCCCAATGTAATAAATTAAGTGAAGGAAAAGGAATTGGAGTATTGCCGTAGAACCTTCTACTGGTCGGTATCTGGAGGTGGTGGTGGTGGATAGTATCCCCGATAGAAGTCCGGGATGTACTGAGGATCTTGCAGCCAAGGTGGTGGTGGTGGAAAGTTCGGCTGGAAGCCGAGATGGGCCTGATTCTGCTGGTGTATGGAGGTGCCCATGAACCAATTCACCTCATCAGTTCTGCGCATGAAATCCTGCCAATCATGAGGGAAGGCAGGTGTAGGGGCAGGTGCAGGTGCAGGTGCCGCCATCTGTGGGGCAATCGCATCATCGCCCTCTTCATCATCTTCATCGTCTTCCTCTTCCCCGAATTCCTGACCGGTCTTGTAGCGTTTCTCTAGGTAATGCTCAGATATGAAGGCTTGTGGAGCTAACTTGACCTCCTGGGATTCATCAATAGGAACCCCAGCCAGCTGGCAAAGATGCGTAATGAGGTAGGAGTGGCCGAGGTAGAATCGACCCTTCGCATCGGCAGCTTCGCGGATATTGCCGTTGATGATATGGCCAATGTCAATAGTCTTGTGCTGCCGGATGCAGTAGGTAAGGAGCACTAAGTCTTTTCGGACAGTCCCCTTGTGAGAATTTAGGACAAGCTTCGCTTTGATGAAGTCCAAGATTCCCCTGTCAGCACTCTGAAAATACTTGTAGTCCATGTGGGAGGCTACACCCCCCCTGATATTCCATTCGGCCCTCGGGTGGAAGAATTGTGCAATACGATTCAGCAGCTCTTGGTCCATGTGGCCACGACGCATATCTCGATTAAAGTAATCATCGCCCATGTAATTCTGCGTACCGTAGTACTCATTAATGGCCTCCGCCGAGAAGTCGACCGGAACACCCCGGACAACACAAACTTTGGTTTCGAGGCCATCCTTTGCATTCGCATAGAATTCCCTCACCAGATTGGTAAATGCATCTCCTGGTTGAGCAAGGAATCGGGGTGCCCAATTCCACGCTTCCGGGACCACTATATGTGCGCCACGTTCTTTCAGAACGGGCCGGGCAGATATCAACTGATGGTACCGTTGAGCCGCTGCGTCTGTTACAAAACGTTCATATTGTGCAGCACGTTGTGGTTGTTCCCGGGCTTGCGAAGATTCGGCTCTTTGCCGTTTGGATGGTTGACGGGCTCTTGGTGCCATGGGAAAAACCTACAAAACTCAATAATAAAACAAAACTTTCAAGTACTTGATCTAGAATTTATAGCCAAAATATCAAAAGTGAGTCCAAGGATTTCAAACTTTTCAATCAAGGGCACAAACTTCACTTGAGCATTTAATCAAACACCTTGTGGGCATGAACTTTAACACTAGGTTCATGTAAAATTGACATATCAAATTCATCCCACAAGTTCACCACACAACAAAACAAGGGTACCCATCATCAGAAGCAAGGTCTACAACCATCCTAGACTAAAATAAGGAATTAAAATTATCTAAACAAAGTGAAATATAGCTTAAACAACGAACGAAGAAACTTAGAAAATAGAATCAAAATGTGAGTGCAATGGTTTCTAATGCAGCAATTACAACATGTATATAGCAACAATCAATCTTTAGTAATCAACAATGGGCAATTTATCTACTAAAAATTCAAAATCAGGGGAAAAATTCGTGGGTAGGGCTCCTACCCAAGAATAGAGCAAAAATGCACCTCCAAATAAAGAAATTAAAAGTAGAAAAGAGTGATTATTGTTACCTTGTAGTCTTAGGGAGTGAATGGAGAGGAGAACCAGAGGGTTTGGACCTGGGGTATCTTGGGCGAGTGGGAGATTGAGAGAAAATTATGAGTTTGGGGAGAAAAATGGACCGCTGGTCGCGATTTAACCCGTCTGTTCTGTCGCGTCTCAACGCGTCGAGCTTATGGCTCGACGCGTCGAAAATTTCCAGTACTGGAAATTTTCGAGACGCGATGGTTTCGACGCGTCGAGACATAGGCTCGACGCGTCGAAAATTTCCAGTAGGGAATTTCATCAAATCAGTGGGAGCTCGACGCGTCGAGCTTTGGGCTCGACGCGTCGAAAAATTCCAGTATGGAATTTTCCCAAATCAGTGGGAGCTCGACGCGTCGAAAAATTCCAGTATGGAATTTTCCCACCTAAGTCGATTTTTGGCCTTTTTTACTTAGTCGAAAACAACCCCTATACTGCTGTTTGCCACAGAAACCAGAAAAAACACTCAAATTTTGTAAAACGAACTAGAACGAAATAATTAGCACGAAATAAAAATGCGATAAATTAAAAGATAACATGGGGTGCCTCCCATGGAGCGCTAAGTTTAACGTCGCTAGCTCGACTGTACCTCCTTTCAGGTGTCACATGTAGGTCGGGAGATGAAGACAATGTATCACATTGACCTTGGGTTCCTCGGGTGAATAGTAGTGCTTCAACCTTTGCCCATTGACCGTGAATTCATCTTGTGTTCCTTGAAGCACCACGGCACCCGATGGATGTACCTTAATCACTTTGTATGGCCCAGTCCACTTGGATCTTAACTTTCCTGGGAATAATTTCATTCTTGAATTGAATAGAAGGACGTCGTCTCCTGGGGCAAATTCTCTCTTTAGAATGTGTTTGTCATGCCACCTCTTGGTCTTCTCCTTGTAGATTTTCGCATTGTCATAGGCTTCGAGCCTGAATTCGTCAAGTTCGTTTAGTTGATGTAGCCTCTTCTCACCTGCGAGTTGCAAATCCATGTTGAGCGTCGTGACTGCCCAATGGGTTTTGTGTTCTAACTCTACGGGCAAATGACAAGGTTTCCCATAAACAAGTCTGAAAGGTGAAGTTCCAATAGGATTCTTGAAAGCGGTCCTATATGCCCACAATGCATCATCGAGCTTTGTGGACCAATCTTTTCGAGATGGATTGACCACCTTCTCAAGAATGGACTTGATTTCTCGGTTTGACAATTCCACTTGACCATTGGCTTGGGGATGGTATGGTGTGGAGAGTCTGTGATGAATTCCATACTTCTCAAGAACTTTCCCCAACGCTTTGTTGCAAAAATGTGTCCCATTATCAGTGATCAAAGCTCTTGGTACCCCAAACCTTGCAAAAATATTCTTCTTGATGAACTTAATAACAACCTTGGAATCATTAGTAGGACAAGCAATGGCTTCAACCCATTTGGAGACATAGTCCACTGCCACTAAGATGTATTCATTACCAAAAGACTTGGGGAATGGACCCATGAAATCCAAACCCCAGACATCAAATAGTTCCACCTCAAGAATACTTTGTTGAGGCATCTCGTTTCTCCTTCCCACTGCGCCTACTCTTTGGCACTTATCACAACGAGCTACGAAAGCATGTGAATCTTTGAATATATTGGGCCAATAAAATCCTGACTGTAAAACCTTTTGCGCGGTTCGAGAAAGTCCAAAATGCCCTCCATAAGGTGATGAATGACAATGCTCTAAGACACTTTCTACCTCGTCTTCGGGCAAGCATCTTCTTAATATTCCATATGCACATCTCTTGTATAGAAACGGTTCATCCCAAAGATAGAACTTTGCATCAGTTTGTAATTTCTTCTTCAATGACCTAGAAGCATTTGGTGGAAATTGTTGGCAAACCACATAATTTACCAAATCTGAATACCAGGGCATAAAAGCACGAAGAGCCATCAGTTGCTCCCCCACGAAGTAATCATTGATTGGAACCTTCTCTCCTTCTGCCACTTCGTTTTGGTTCTCTAATCGGGACAAATGATCAGCTACAAGATTTTCCGTCCCCTTTTTGTCTAAGATTTCCAAGTCAAACTCTTGAAGCAGAAGGGTCCACCTCATCAGTCTTGGCTTGGATTCCTTTTTGCTCATCAAGTACTTCAATGCTGAGTGATCGGTATGGACAATGACCTTGTATCCGTTTAGGTAGGACCGAAATTTATCAACAGCAAAAATCACAGCCAGCATCTCCTTTTCTGTTGTGGCATAATTAACCTGAGCCGCATCCAGAGTACGGCTTGCATAGTAAATTGGATGTAGGCACTTGCCCTTCTTTTGACAAAGGACGGCCCCCACAGCATAGTCACTAGCATCGCACATAATCTCAAAAGGTAAGTTCCAATCCGGCAGTGACATTATGGGAGCTGTTGTCAATGCCTTCTTCAATCTGCAAAAAGCTTCAAGGCAAGCATCATCAAAAACAAAGTTAGCATCTTTTAAAAGCAATTGAGTTAAAGGTTTAGAGATTTTTGAAAAATCTTTGATAAATCTCCGGTAAAACCCTGCATGGCCAAGGAAACTCCTTATTCCCTTTACCGAAACCGGTGGTGGCAGTTTCTCTATGACTTCCACCTTGGCCGGGTCAACTTCAATGCCCTTTTCTGATATCTTGTGTCCAAGAACAATCCCTTGTTGTACCATGAAGTGACATTTTTCCCAATTAAGAACAAGGTTTGCTTCTTGACACTTTCCTAATGCCTCATCCAAATTATCTAGACAATTATCAAACGAAGAACCATAGACAGAAAAATCATCCATGAAAACTTCCATAGTCTTCTCAACTAAATCGAAAAAAATGGCTAACATGCACCTTTGAAATGTAGCTGGTGCATTACATAACCCAAATGGCATCCTTCGATATGCAAAGGTGCCATAAGGGCATGTAAACGTAGTCATCTCTTGGTCATCAGGGTGGATTGGGATCTGAAAGAACCCCAAAAAACCATCAAGAAAGCAAAAGTAAGAATACTTAGCCATCCTTTCAATCAACTGATCAACAAATGGAAGAGGAAAATGATCCTTCCTGGTGGCATCGTTTAACTTTCTGTAGTCCGTACACATCCTCCAACCAGTGACTAACCTGGTAGGAATGAGCTCATTTTTCTCACTGCGGACTACAGTTGTCCCCCCTTTCTTTGGGACCACGTGAATAGGGCTGACCCACTTACTGTCAAGAACAGGATAAATGATGCCAGCCTTCAACAATTTTAGGATCTCTTTCTTCACAACCTCCTGCATCGTAGGATTTAACCTACGCTGGTGCTCAACACTGGGTCTACGCCCATCCTCTAAATTAATCCTGTGCGTGCAGTAGGAAGCACTAATTCCAACAATATCATCAATAGTGTATCCAATGATTCTCTTATGTTTTCTTAACACATTTAATAACTTTTCCGTTTCATCATCTTTCAAATGCGCACTTACAATCACTGGGTAAGTAGAATTTGGACCAAGATAAGCATACCTCAAGTTTGTTGGTAAAGGTTTTAATTCTACCTGTGGTGGTTCCTTTTCCTCGAGGTTACAGGCGAGGAATGCTAGTGGCAATTCCTGTGATACCTCATCATTCGTACCATCCTCCAAGCATTCATTCTTCGTAGAATCTTCACCTTCGAGTTGTAAAGGGTCATTGGACATCCATCTACCCCTCTCATAAGTTGCAACACATGAGTCGATTTCGTCTATATAAAAACAAGAATCAAGACAAGAAGATTTGTTAGCCAACTCGAAAACATTAAATTCAACTTTATCTTCTCCAATCTCAAGAACTAAGGTTCCTTTTTTGACATTAATTATAGCTCCAGCGGTTGCCAAGAATGGCCTCCCAAGGATAATAGGAATTTTAGCATCTTCTTCCATCTCTAAAACCACGAAGTCTCCCGGAATGTAAAATTTGTCAATCTTCACTGGCACATCCTCCAGAATTCCGATAGGATATTTCACTGATCTGTTTGCCAACTGAAGAGTTATGGATGTAGGCTTTGGCTCTCCGAGTTGCAGCTTTTGGCACAAAGAATAAGGCATCAAACTCACACTTGCCCCTAAATCGCATAAAGCTTTTTGAACAAGTGATCCTCCAATAACACAAGGGATAGAGAAACTCCCAGGATCCCTAAGTTTTTGAGGAAGCTTGTTTTGAATTAAAGCACTACATTCTTCACTTACAGCTACTGTCTTACGATTCTCAGCTCTCCTCTTGTTGGATAAAATCTCTTTCAAAAACTTAGCATACGAGGGAATCTCGGTCACAGCATCAATAAAAGGAATGGTGATATCCAGTTGCTTGATCAAACTGTAGAAGTTTGCTCTTCTTTCCTCTTCCCTAGATTTCTGGAATTTTTGTGGGAAGGGTAGAGGTGGTGTATGCTTCTTTGCGGGTTCAATTTCTTGTATCTCATCCTCCTTATCTTGAGCAATAGCACCCTCATTCACTTTCTCATTTTCACCCCCTAGATTCTTCGTGACCTCTTGTTCCCCATTTGGATACGGTGGGTCCAATAATTGCTTCCCACTCCTAGTGGTGACAGCGTTCATGTGTTCTCTTGGTTGTTCGGGCATAGCTGGCAACTTACCTGTGACTTTAGTACTTGATATAGATGGTTGATTTGCTAGCTGATTTTCAAACATATTTTGGCGAGTGTCCATCCGATCCAACCTTTCGGTAACCTCCAACTGACCTTTAACCAGTTTTTCCAATAATAATTCTATATTTGACTGGACTGGTGCTTCCACATTAGGCTTGGACTGATTTACTGGAACTTGATATCCTTGGTTCTGCCTGAATTGTGGTGGATGATTTCCTCTAAAATTTTGCTGTCCCTGAAAACCTGGCGGTTGACTCCTACTATTTATGTACTGGGGATTAGCTGCCCCAGCTGGATTACCCCAAGAGAAACCAGGATGATTTCTCGATGCATTTGGATTGTAGGTTCCTCGTTGCTGGAATGCCGGTTGAATACCACCATACCCTACCACATCAACTTGTTCCATTGTAGCCTGAGAATCAACACTGAGACACTCCTCTGAATTGTGCTCTCCTCCATACAACTCACACATCAGTACAGGTCTTGGAGGAGTAGGGGCTTTAGAAACATTACCTGAAGCTTGATTCTTGATAGTAATCTGAGCCAACTGTTGAACTAAAGTGGCTACATTGTCAAACTTAGCCGATAGAGCGGATATCTGATCAACTTCAGACACGCCTCCTATCAACTTCTGGGGAGATCTCTCTGAATACCAAGTCGTTCCATTCATCGCAACCTTTTCCAACAATTCTTCAGCTTGATCCGGCTCTAGGATTGTAAATGATCCTCCCGATGAAGCATCGACTAGGATTTTTGAATTGTCCAGTAGTCCCTCATAGAAAGCCATCATTAAATCCCAATTCTGAATACCGTGATGAGGACATTGTATCCTCATCTCCTTGAATCTCTCCCATGACTCTGCCAACGACTCACCAGCTAACTGTCTGAAATTCTGAATAGATCTCCTCATTTTCTGAGTCTTGGATATGGGAAAAAATCTCTTAAGGAACTCCCTGTGCAACTGGTCCCAAGTTTCAAAGTAATTCGCCGGATAAGAGGCAAGCCAACTGTTAGCTTTGTCCCTTACAGTGAATGGAAAGAGGCGAAGCTTGATAGCATCTCCCGGGACTCCGTTAATTTTGAAAGTGCTGCAAATCCTCAGAAATTTTGCAATGTGAGCATTAGGGTCTTCCGTTGGTGACCCACCAAAAGGATCCGAAGCAGCCATCTGAATTATAGCCGGTTTTATCTCAAAATTATTAGCATCAACCCCTGGCACATTGATACTCCATGTCCCGCTGCATCTGGAGCAACGTAATCTGAAATGGGCCTCCCAATGCGTAGTGGTTGGTTGACTCCCTCTCTACCGAGAGCCGGATTGTTCTGATTCCCATTGTTCGCCATCCTAACCTGTTTCCTTAAGAACTTGGCTCGCTTTTCGATCTCTGGGTTAAAAGGTTCTAATCCTTCGTTCCCTGAAGAGCGAGTTCGCATATAACACCAAGTCCGCTGATAACAGAAACACAGCTCAACACAAGAAACTCGTTATCGATTAGCGAAAATAAAAAACGAATTAAAACAAAAGAAAAGAAAATTAAAAACAACTAGACTCCGAAAATAAAACTTTCACTAATATTAGTACGTAACGCCACCTCCCCGGCAACGGCGCCAATTTGATTGCTGTAATTTGGGGCAAACAAATAATACCCGGAGTATTCGGGTTGTCGAACCACAGGGAGATGGTGTACTAAATACTAATTACTTGCTTACTTATAAGAGCTAGTCTGATCGAAACTTGATGGTTGATTGGTTGCATAAAATAGCGAGCAATCAAATTAAACAAATAATAAGGTTGCGTAAACAATAGAGCAAAATGGGATTCTTGGGATCACAATGTTTAATCACCTAGTGCCAATTAACGTTTGTAATATTTGGTTCGGAATTAAGATCTGTGTGGGAATGCAAAGTGGAATCGAATTACTCCCGTAATCTCTATTCCTAGTGAATTTCCACTCCCATGGCTTAAACACCCAATAAGATCAAAGATCAGCATTCAATTATTCCTAATTACTACCGTCTCCCGATGAGTAACAATCTGGAATTAACTTCCCCTAATAAGTTCCCCTTTCCCAAGGTCTAACTATTAGGTGCAATCGTGTGTGCCCTAATTTATGCCCCAATTCCCATTGGTGACACAAATATGACTATGAAGCTAGTAATTTAGGCCTTTAATTACCAACAACAACAGGTTAAGACAAGACTGCAACACAAATCATAAAACCAAACATAAATATATTAAGAAATTAACGAACAAGGCACATAGGTTCATAAACAAATTCACCCAAAAATCCCTAAGGAATCTAGCCACTCATGGCCATAATAACAGTAAATTCAATGCTCAAAGATAAACAAATACCAACGAGGATAAGAGTAAGAGTGAAAGAGTTCTCCCAAATCTTTCTAGCTAGTTCTCTATTCCAAAGCTAGTTGTAAATCTTCAAGTTGGTCCTCTTTCTGCTTTGCTCTTGATTGCCTTCAAAACACCCAAATCGCAGAAGAAGAAGAGGCTAGGGTTGATAGAAGATGATCTTTTTATAGTAGAACCCTGATGGCATCAATTTAGGAATCCTTTAAGTCAACAGCTGTCCGCGATCTCGACGCGTCGAAAATTTGCTCGACGCGTCGAGCCTCCAACCTGTGCGATGTTTGAGGCTACTGGAATTTTTCGACGCGTCGAGGCATGGGCTCGACGCGTCGAATTGCTGATGCTTCGACTTCTTCCTCTTTTGATCATTTCGTGCTTGAAATTCTTCCCTTGCTCTCACGCTCACCCTGTAATGGTGAAGAAAAACACTACCGAACACCGTAAGACATTCAAAACAAGTGTAAAAACATAATCAAACGAGAAAGCAAGGAAAACAAGCAATAAATGGACATGATTCAATAACTTTGTTTCTAAAATGAATCAGAAAAGCTATAAAAACATGCACAGATGTGATAACATCAGGGCCCAATTATATAAACCCAACCCCTAAAACCAATAGGAATAAACTCTAAATAAACCCTTGGATCTATAAATAGGGAACTTAGGGAGCACCTAGAACCCCCCCACACGCCTAGACGCCCCATCACCCCAGGAGAGCTCCAAGAATTCCCTTAGAAGAAATCAAGAAAGCAAGAAAGCTTAAAGAAAGATCCTTCATAGCCAAGGAATTAATTAAGGCTAAGAGGTAACCCATGTCTCAACAAAACCTATTTTCATAGCTATGATTTCCCCTTAGGGTTTCCCCCATATTGTTGTAAATGGCGATTGATGATGATTATTATTGATGTCGATATAATGATTCCATGAGGAATCTTGATAATCTTGATATTGGGAGTTTCTTGATAATTATGATGTTCTTGATGATTAATTGGGATTTTGATGATTATGTGTTGTTCTTGATGATTATGATGTTCTTGATGATTAATTGGCATCCTTGATGATTATGTGTTGTTCCTACCGAATCTCGCAATTAGAAGACGAACCGTACTCTTGTTGATATAAAAGTGATTAGAACCCTAGGTTGTATCGTATGATATAATTCTTGGATTATCGGGTGGGAAATCGCATGTTTGGGTGTTGATTATGATTAGAAAAGCATGTTAGGTTATGTGCCGTTCGTTCATCGTATTTGATCCGTTAATTGTCTATGTGTTGTCGTTAATTGCGTTGCAAAGTGTCTAAGCATGGTTTCGGGTTCCACATCGGTTCCCGGGGCGAAAAGTGATGACAAGAATCAGTGGGGGGTAGGGGACCCGCCACCTACCCGCGGCATTCACGGGCAGCTCCGGCAGCGGGCAGCCGGCGGGCGGGCAGCTGCCCGCCGGGCACCCGCTACCCGGAATAGTGACAGCCGGCGGGCAGCCGGCGGGTGGACCCCCACCCACCGGCTACCCGCTGGAATTTCTCCCACCTCGGGACCCCGGCTTCCCCGTTTGATGATTCCCCGATCCCCGTGGTGTCCCAACGGACCCCGTTTGTCGTGCCTATGTATAGTTTGATGTTTCGGATACCGTTCGTAGGTTATGAGTCTGTTATATCGCATGCTAGTTGAATTGGTATTCCGTTGACCTAGGTGAAAGGAGTATGAACCCCGTAAGACTATTCTTAGTATGTGATGGATCACGCATAGGTTTGTTATACGCTTTATCCCCCTTCCCAATGTGTAATGTGGGTTGCATGTGCTTGCTATGTGTTATGTGTGTGTGTTACCCCAATTCGGTTGTGATCGGATTGGTTATCCTGAGCTGCGGTTCAGAAGCTGGCTGCGGTCAGATGGGTATTCCTGGCTGCGGTCAGATGACATTCTCTTGGGCTGCGGTCCACCGTTTGGTTGCGATCAAACGTTTCTATACGAGCTGCGGTTCGTCCTTTACCTTGGCTGCGGTCAGATGACACTCTCTTGGGCTGCGGTCCACCGTTTGGTTGCGATCAAACGTTTCTATACGAGCTGCGGTTCGTCCTTTATCCTGGCTGCGGTCAGATGACACTCTCTTGGGCTGCGGTCCACTGTTTGGTTGCGATCAAACATTATGATGAGCTGCGGTTCATCGGTCGGTTGCGATCGACCTCCCCGTATTGCGATGCGGGGCATGGTGCTGCGGGGCTGTGTCAGAGCTATATGCGCTGACCCTCATGTATGGGCATGCGATCGGTCCTGTGGCGCCAACAATGTGCGTTATGTGTGTGATATGGACGAGTTGTGATTACGAGTGCCTTGGGATGTGACTATGGGATTTATATTGGGGATGGTTATGATGGGTTGTGATTATTGTTTATGCTTTGCCTTATCTGCCTTATCTATTTTGAACTGCATATGCTCGTTATAACTATTGCTTGTGTCTGACCTTATCTGTCGAGTCATTCCCGGTTTTAAAAGCTAGAGTTCGTATGATATATCTTCATGCTCACAATGGTTTTCGTATATCTATATATATCTCTATATGTATTGTATTTCAACGCGTTGGAGTGGGTTACCAGCATCTCTCGCTGAACAGATATATTTGGCTTTCAGTCACAGAAGAATAAGTCACTGGAGCGCGCTAGACTCGGAACGTAGAAGTAGATAGCTCCCCTTTCGGCCTGCGTGCCATATTATGCATTTACATTATTGAGAACATTAGTCAGTTAGCCTGTGCACCTGGGTTCTCTAGCCCAGGTGTGGCATAGCACCCCGTACACTTGTATTATGTTTTGGGATTTAATGAGATATTACCTTTGTCTTATAAGTTTTAAATGCCATGAAAATCTGGGGTGTTACAGTTGGTATCAGAGCCTATGTTTGACCCTAGGAAAGACTCTTAAGACCGGACTTTAGGACAATAAGCTTGAACTCTAGGTATTTAGGAACATAGGACTCAGGAATCTTAGGACGCGCGGTGAGATTGTGAAACCTACACATAACCTCCCCTCTCTTTATCCCTCTCTAATATTAGGAATCCCTTCCCCCCTTATTATATCAAGATTGAAACACAAAATAACATCGACCTTTAATCGCCAGGAATGGCACCCAAGAAGAAACAGTCAGGAGCACCGGGACACCCCTCTCAAGAAATCTTGACTCAGGCCCTACAACGCCTGACCCAAATTGCCCAGGCA
This sequence comes from Ipomoea nil, assembly GCF_001879475.1. NCBI lineage: Eukaryota > Viridiplantae > Streptophyta > Magnoliopsida > Solanales > Convolvulaceae > Ipomoea > Ipomoea nil. The sequence continues at coordinate 139,379 of NW_017619219.1, forward strand.
CTAAGTACTATCGTACCCCAACCTCTGCCAACAGACGAGAACTTGGAAATCCACCACCAAGTCTCGGCACATCGACCACCCACCCTCTCGGGAGACGAAGACCCCACAACCCTCGAGGAATGGATTGAGACATTCGACAAGGTGTTCAGGACGACCCAATGCCCCGAACGCCACCGGGTCAGGATAGCCTCCTTCTATTTCAAGCACGAGGCCGACAACTGGTGGGCCCGCGAGGGGCCTATGTACGAGCAAGACCCCGGATTCAACTGGGAGGACTTAAAGACGCAGTTACGAGAACAGTTCTACCCCAACCACCTGAAGGTCGCCATGTGCGAGGAATTCCTCAATCTAAGACAGGGGACGGCCCCGGTCTCAGAATACTACCGACGATTCTGCCGACTGGCTCGCCTCGCCCCCGAGATAGTACCCACCGAAGGGATCAAAGTCAGGAAGTTCCTAACGGGCCTTAAGCCCGAACATCAGAGGTCCTTGGCCGCCCAAGAACCGAAGACCCTCGGAGAGGCCTATGCCAAGGCATGTCAGCTACAACAGGTAGCGGACCCACCTCCAGGGATGCAACTGGGGTATAAAAGGAAACCCGAAGGAAGTCGTCCAATTCTCGCCAAGGAAGCTAAGAACCCCAAAACCGCCCCACTTGACCAAACCATCACGCCGAATACCCTGGGAAGAATCCTCACCCTAAGCAAGGCCAGGATCGGAGATAGCAACATAGTCTCCGGAACCTTCCTAGTGCACGCCACCCCAGCTGTCATATTATTCGACTCAGGGGCTACCAACTCGTTTATAGCAACCAAGTTCGCCGCCCAGCTCGGTCTTAACGCCACCACCAAGGTCCGACTCCAAGTCAAGGTGGCCTCAGGCGAGGTCATAAAATGTGATCGCATGTACGAGCATGTAATGATCACCATTCAGGGAGTGGAATTTCCCAGTAACCTGATCCAGTTTCAATTGGATGGGATGCAAGTAATCTTGGGCATGGATTGGCTAGGGAAGTTCCAAGCGCAAATCCTGTGCGGAGAGCAGAAAGTGGTCCTACGAGGGCCAAACGGTAAGAGGGTGTCGTACCGCAGTGCCCGCCAGGATCCAGGGATCAAGCTGATAAACATGATGAAAATTAAGAAGTATCTGGGCTAAGGAAACGAGGCCTTCTTATGCTCAGTCGAAGACCTCAACGCCAAAACACCCGAACCACAAGCCATCCCAGTGGTGAACGAGTTCACCGACATCTTCCCAGACGAGACTCCCGGGGCACCCCCGACCAGAGAGGTCGAGTTCACCATAGACCTCATGCCGGGCGCCGCCCCGATCTCTAAACCACCCTACCGGCTAGCACAAAAGGAAATGAAGGAACTGAAAACACAACTCCAAGAACTGCTAGATAAGGGTTACATCCGGCCCAGCATCTCCCCATGGGGAGCACCGGTACTATTCGTTAAGAAAAAGGATGGGAGCATGCGCCTGTGCATCGACTACCGGGAACTCAACCAAGTTACTATAAAGAATAGGTACCCCCTTCCCCGAATAGATGACTTATTTGACCAACTCAAAGGGGCAGGGGTATTCTCGAAGATCGACCTAAGATCCGGGTATCACCAGATCCAAGAGGCCAAACCGGACATCCAGAAAACGGCCTTCCGGACACGCTACGGCCACTACGAGTTTACCGTAATGCCTTTCGGCCTCACTAACGCGCCTGCCATATTCATGGACCTCATGAATCGAGTATTCCGACCTCACCTGGATGACTTCGTCATCGTGTTCATTGACGACATCCTAGTCTACTCCCGAAATAAAGAAGAACATGAGAAGCACCTACGCATATCTCTGCAAACCCTCAGGGAGAACCAACTCTACGCTAAATTCTCCAAGTGCGAATTCTGGCAAGACAGCGTAGCTTTCTTGGGCCACGTGATAACCAAGGAAGGGATTAGGGTGGACCCCGCTAAAGTTCGCGCCGTTAAAGAATGGACCACGCCGAACTCACTCTCGGAAGTCCGAAGCTTCTTAGGTCTAGCGGGCTACTACAGGAGATTCGTACCCGACTTCACCAAGATAGCCCAACCCCTCATTAAGCTCATGAAAAAGGAAACCCCCTTCCGTTGGGACAACAGCTGCATCTCGGCCTTCCAAGCATTAAAGGATAAACTAACCATTGCACCCGTGCTAGCCATACCCTCCGGATCGGAAGGGTTTGAAGTCTACAGCGACGCATCCCAGAAGGGGTTAGGATGCATACTAATGCAAAATGGCAAGGTAATAGCTTACGCATCCAGGCAACTCAAAACCCACGAAGAAAATTACCCCACCCATGACCTCGAGCTAGCCGCTATCGTATTCGCACTGAAAATTTGGAGGCACTACCTGTATGGAGTACAATGCAAGATCTACACCGACCATAAGAGCCTGAAGTACATTTTTACTCAAAAGGACCTAAACATGAGACAACGAAGATGGCTGGAACTCATAAAGGACTACGACCTAGACATTCAATATCACGAGGGAAAAGCCAACGTGGTGGCGGATGCCCTAAGCCGAAAGACAAATCATTCCCTTAACACCACGTGGGTCCTACCGGACTATCTGTACAGGGACTTCCAAAGGCTACACTTGGAAATAATAGAGCAGGGACAAACTCGCCCCAATACCTATCTACTCAACACACAGGCCGTGCCCACCCTCTTCGAGGAAATCAAATCAGGACAACAACAGGACCCGGAACTAGATAAAATCCGCCGCGACCTGACTCGAGGGAAAGAGGGCCCCTTCGAAGCACACCCAGACGGCAGCCTCCGCTACAAAGGGAGATGGTGTGTACCCTCAACGCACCCCCACTTGAAACAGCAGATCTTGGAGGAAGGACACAACTCCCCTTACTCCGTCCACCCAGGCGGTGACAAATTATACCAAGACGTAAAGAAATCATTTTGGTGGCCGAATATGAAAAAGGAAGTCGCAGACTTTGTGGCCAAGTGCCTGAATTGCCAAAGGGTAAAAGCCGAACGATGCAAACCCAAGGGACTCGTACAACCCCTTGAAATACCACAAGGAAAATGGGATTCCATATCCATGGACTTCGTCGGAGGACTACCCCCAACGAAAACCGGTAAGGATAAAATCTGGGTCATAGTGGATCGACTCACCAAGACAGCGCGGTTCATTGCCATGAAAGAAACATGGACGATGACGCAACTAGCCCAAGCTTACGTAAACCGGGTAGTGAAATACCACGGAGCTCCCCGGAACATTGTGTCCGACCGAGATTCCAGGTTCCTCTCGCAATTCTGGAAATCACTACAAGCGGCGTTGGGGACGCAACTAAAGCTAAGCACGGCCTTTCACCCCACCACAGACGGCCAAACCGAAAGGACCATCCAAACCCTCGAAGACATGCTAAGAGTCTGCGCGCTCGACTTCCGAGGGACGTGGGAAGAACACCTAGACCTCATCGAGTTCTCGTACAACAACAGCTACCACGCGAGCATTCGCATGGCACCATATGAAGCACTGTATGGTCAGAGATGTAGAACCCCATTATGCTGGGAAGATATGGTCAACCCGGTAACACTGGGCCCCCAATACCTACAAGACACCATAGCTAAGGTCAAACACATCCAGGAAAGGATGAAGGCCGCCCAAGACCGCCAGAAGTCGTACGCCGACCTAAAAAGGAAACAAGCCGAATTCAGCCTCGGGGACAAGATCTGGCTAAGGATCTCGCCCACACGAGGGGTAATGAGGTTCGGGAGAAAAGGAAAACTCAGCCCCCGGTTCATCGGCCCGTACGAAATCGTGGAGAGAATCGGAGACTTGGCCTACCGTCTCGCCCTACCCGTCGAGCTAGAACGAGTACACAACGTGTTCCACGTATCTCAGCTAAAGAAATACATACACGATCCAAGCCACGTACTCCAACACGAGACCGTGGACCTCGACGAGTCACTAGTATACGAAGAGAAACCCGTAAGAATCCTGGACACCAAAACAAGAAATACCCGGAACCGAGTCGTGGAAATGGTGAAGGTTCTCTGGACCAACCACGGGACCGAGGAAGCCACATGGGAACTTAAGGACACAATGAAGGAGCGGTACCCCGAGCTGTTCACTCCAGGTAACTAAGGGAAAACTTTCCTTTCTTTCTGTCACCCAGGGCCAAGCTTCGGGGACGAAGCTTCCTGTTAAGGGGGGGAGAGTGTAACACCCCGTGTTACGGATCCTAAAACCAACTGATTAATTAATTAATTAATTAATAACCCAGGAGAAAGAATAAATTATAATGGTTAATTAGAGAAAAGGCCACCATAGCCCATGGGCCCAATTATATAAACCCAACCCCTAAACCCAATAGGAATAAACTCTAAATAAACCCTTGGATCTATAAATAGGGAACTTAGGGAGCACCTAGAACCCCCCCACACGCCTAGACGCCCCATCACCCCAGGAGAGCTCCAAGAATTCCCTTAGAAGAAATCAAGAAAGCAAGAAAGCTTAAAGAAAGATCCTTCATAGCCAAGGAATTAATTAAGGCTAAGAGGTAACCCATGTCTCAACAAAACCTATTTTCATAGCTATGATTTCCCCTTAGGGTTTCCCCCATATTGTTATAAATGGCGATTGATGATGATTATTATTGATGTCGATATAATGATTCCATGAGGAATCTTGATAATCTTGATATTGGGAGTTTCTTGATAATTATGATGTTCTTGATGATTAATTGGGATTTTGATGATTATGTGTTGTTCTTGATGATTATGATGTTCTTGATGATTAATTGGCATCCTTGATGATTATGTGTTGTTCCTACCGAATCTCGCAATTAGAAGACGAACCGTACTCTTGTTGATATAAAAGTGATTAGAACCCTAGGTTGTATCGTATGATATAATTCTTGGATTATCGGGTGGGAAATCGCATGTTTGGGTGTTGATTATGATTAGAAAAGCATGTTAGGTTATGTGCCGTTCGTTCATCGTATTTGATCCGTTAATTGTCTATGTGTTGTCGTTAATTGCGTTGCAAAGTGTCTAAGCATGGTTTCGGGTTCCACATCGGTTCCCGGGGCGAAAAGTGATGACAAGAATCAGTGGGGGGTAGGGGACCCGCCACCTACCCGCGGCATTCACGGGCAGCTCCGGCAGCGGGCAGCCGGCGGGCGGGCAGCTGCCCGCCGGGCACCCGCTACCCGGAATAGTGACAGCCGGCGGGCAGCCGGCGGGTGGACCCCCACCCACCGGCTACCCGCTGGAATTTCTCCCACCTCGGGACCCCGGCTTCCCCGTTTGATGATTCCCCGATCCCCGTGGTGTCCCAACGGACCCCGTTTGTCGTGCCTATGTATAGTTTGATGTTTCGGATACCGTTCGTAGGTTATGAGTCTGTTATATCGCATGCTAGTTGAATTGGTATTCCGTTGACCTAGGTGAAAGGAGTATGAACCCCGTAAGACTATTCTTAGTATGTGATGGATCACGCATAGGTTTGTTATACGCTTTATCCCCCTTCCCAATGTGTAATGTGGGTTGCATGTGCTTGCTATGTGTTATGTGTGTGTGTTACCCCAATTCGGTTGTGATCGGATTGGTTATCCTGAGCTGCGGTTCAGAAGCTGGCTGCGGTCAGATGGGTATTCCTGGCTGCGGTCAGATGACATTCTCTTGGGCTGCGGTCCACCGTTTGGTTGCGATCAAACGTTTCTATACGAGCTGCGGTTCGTCCTTTACCCTGGCTGCGGTCAGATGACACTCTCTTGGGCTGCGGTCCACCGTTTGGTTGCGATCAAACGTTTCTATACGAGCTGCGGTTCGTCCTTTATCCTGGTTGCGGTCAGATGACACTCTCTTGGGCTGCGGTCCACTGTTTGGTTGCGATCAAACATTATGATGAGCTGCGGTTCATCGGTCGGTTGCGATCGACCTCCCCGTGTTGCGATGCGGGGCATGGTGCTGCGGGGCTGTGTCAGAGCTATATGCGCTGACCCTCATGTATGGGCATGCGATCGGTCCTGTGGCGCCAACAATGTGCGTTATGTGTGTGATATGGACGAGTTGTGATTACGAGTGCCTTGGGATGTGACTATGGGATTTATATTGAGGATGGTTATGATGGGTTGTGATTATTGTTTATGCTTTGCCTTATCTGCCTTATCTATTGTGAACTGCATATGCTCGTTATAACTATTGCTTGTCTCTGACCTTATCTGTCGAGTCATTCCCGGTTTTAAAAGCTAGAGTTCGTATGATATATCTTCATGCTCACAATGGTTTTCGTATATCTATATATATCTCTATATGTATTGTATTTCAACGCGTTGGAGTGGGTTACCAGCATCTCTCGCTGAACAGATATATTTGGCTTTCAGGAACAGAAGAATAAGTCACTGGAGCGCGCTAGACTCGGAACGTAGAAGTAGATAGCTCCCCTTTCGGCCTGCGTGCCATATTATGCATTTACATTATTGAGAACATTAGTTAGTTAGCCTGTGCACCTGGGTTCTCTAGCCCAGGTGTGGCATAGCACCCCGTACACTTGTATTATGTTTTGGGATTTAATGAGATATTACCTTTGTCTTATAAGTTTTAAATGCCATGAAAATCTGGGGTGTTACACACCCCCTCCTCATCTTCTTCGCTAAGCAGCCGACAATACTCGCCTATCTCTCATTCGGCTTCCCGGTTACAGTGGTGAGAACCTCACCCCAAACCTTCCCTTGAATCTCTCTTCTCTCCTTCCGGCGAGGCAGCAACACATGTGTAAGCTCCGGCAGTAGCAGGTCGCGACATACAGAACAGCGATTGCTCCGACGGCCATTCTCGGCGTTCGTCCCGCGGCGGCGGTTGAGCTGGAGGCGACTACGTGGACAACGTATAGAGCTTCTCCTCTGCTTTTGATTTCCAAAGCAACAGAAACAGCAGTAGTGGGAGGCTCGTGGCAGTGGTGTTGCATGGCATCGGCGGCATCGACGGAGCTCGGTGATGGCGTCTCTCCTCCGTTCCTAGCGTGGTAGCTCCTCCGGCGACATGGTGGCTCCAGTGTACCCACAGGTAGTTGGATGGGTGGTGATGTACCCGTGTTCCACCCGCGGCATGGATGCATGAAGAAGAAGGCAGTGTTGATGGTGTGCTTCTGTTCTGTTGTGTGTTGCTGTTTAGGATGGTATTAGTTAATTGTTGTTTAGTTATGTTATTAATTGAGTTACTAGCTTAGTGGTAAGGGTGGTGGTTGTGGTTGCGTTTGGCTAGGGTTTAATTCCTACTTAAGGTATTAAATTTATTTTAGTATTTAATTTTAAGTAGTAAGTTCTATCTATTAATCTTGGTTATTAGCTTGCCTATTAGTATATTTGTGTTGTGATTAATTAATAATAGGATGCCTAGCTAGATTGGTTAGACTTGTGGGTAATTTAGGGTTGAACTAGAGTTTAAATCCCCTTATGAGCATAATTAGTTTTATTAGTGCTTTTGTTAATAGTCGAGGATCGGTCGGATTCACAGGTTCCCGGTAGCTTGGTTTTATGAGTTGAGCCAATGTTGGCGTTAGTTTTTGTTGGATAAGCGAATGAGGTAACCCATGCTCTACAAAATCTATTTTGCTTACCTATGTGAAAATTTCTTGGATTCTACATGTGATTTTGCTATGAAATGTGAGTGTTTATGTATTGTCTTTTGAAAATGCATATCTAGAGTTTGTTATTAGGGTTCATTTATGCCATTGCTTGGCTATTCTTTTCATTCAAGTCATTTTGTTGTATTTTGTGATATTTGGCATGTTTTGGACTTGAATTTGAGCTTGGAGTTGAAAATCCCCGAAGGGATTATTTATGCAGGTATACGTACCCGCAGGCGGAACGACGGGTAGAGGTCCAACCCGCCGCCCACCCGCGGTGTACAAGAGGCCGGTGGGTATGTACCCGCGGGCAGAACTGTAACACCCCGTGTAACGGCCTTCAATCCTGGATTAATTATTTAATTAATCCCGTTAATAATAATTAAATATGATTTAATGCGGTTAGGTTTCCTTTAATTAATTAATAAGGTCCACCATGAACTGTGGACCCTTGTCTAAATTTGAGTCTTAAGCCTATTAGGAATAAAGAAAGTAAACCCTTTACTATTCAGATTCTAATTAGGAATCCTAGACCTAGTTATCTATTAGGAATAAAGGAAGTAGGCCTTTTACTATTCAGACTACGATTAGGATTCCCTTTAATTAATTAATATGGTCCACTATGGACCATGGACCCTTATCCCTAAAATAAGCCATTAGTCCTATAAAGAATAGAATTTGTAAACCCATACCATTCAGACCCTAATTAGGAGTCTTAAATATATAAATAGGGATATAGGAGGCACCTAGATCTTTCACCACCATAATCTCTCACCACACAAGAAGTTCCAAGAATCCCCTTAGGAGAAATCAAGAAAGAAGAAAGCTTAAAGAAAGACCCTTCATAGCCAAGGAATTAATTAAGGCTAAGAGGTAACCCATGTCTCAACAAAACCTATTTTAATAGCTATGATTCCCCTCTTAGGATTTCCCCATATTCTTGTGTGTTGATAATTCGTTATGTTGATCTTGATAATTGGTGTTATGATCCATGGGTAATCTTTATGATCTTAATGATGATAAGAGGTTCTTGATGATTATGTGATGTTCTTGATAATTGTATGGTGTTCTTGATGTTTATGTGATATTCTTACCGAATCTTGATATTAGAAGATGAATTGTGTTCTTGTTGGTTTAAAAGTGATTAGAACCCTAGGTTGTATCGTATGATATCGTTTTTGGTGTATTGAGTGGGAATTCGCATGATCGGGTGTTGATTATATTTAGAAAAGCATGATAGGTTATGTGCTGTATATCTCTTGATTTTTATCCGTTAATTGTCAACGTGTGTTATCGATTGCGTTTGACAGTGTCTAAGAATGGTTTCAGGTTCCACAAAGGTTCCCGGGGCGTTTTTGGTGAAAAAGAGTCAGTGGGGGGTAGGTGGGGGTAGGGGACCCGCCACCTACCCGCGCCCTTCTTGGGCAACACCGGCAGCGGGCAGCTGGCGGGCGGGCAGCTGCCTGCCTGGCACCCGCTGCCCGGAATAGCTACCGCCGGCGAGTGAACCCTCACCCACCGGCTACCCGCTGGTTTGCACGCAACTTGGGATTTTGGCTTCCCCGTTTGATGTTCCCCCGACCCCCGTGGTGTCCCAACGGACTCCGTCTATCGTGCGTATGTCTAGTTTGATATTTCGGGTACCGTTCGTAGGTTGTATGCGTCTTATATATTGCATGCTAGTTGAATTGGTATCCCGTTGACCTAGGTGAAAGAAGTATGAACCCCTTAGGATTATTCTTAGTATGTGAAGGATCACGCATAGGTTTTGTTATACGTTTTCTCCCCTTCCCAATGTGTTAATGTGGGTTGCATGTGCTTGCTATGTGTTATGTGTGCATGATACCCCAATCCGGTTGCGATCGGATTGGTTATTCCTGAGCTGCGGTTCAGAAGCTGGCTGCGGTCAGATTTACACTCTCGGACTGCGATCCACCGTTTGGTTGCGATCAAACGTTTCTACATGAGCTGCGGTTCATATTTCCTGGCTGCGGTCAGATGACATACTCTTGGGCTGCGGTCCACTATTTGGTTGCGATCAAACTATGATGAGTTGCGGTTCATCGGTCGGTTGCGATCGACCCCTCCGTGTTGCGATACGGGGCAGGGTGCTGCGGGGCCGTGTCAGAGCTATATGCGTTGACCCTCATGTATGGGCATGCGATTGGTCCTGTGGCGCCAACAAAGTGTGCTTATGTGATGAGATATGGATGAGTTGTTGTTATGCTAGGGATTCATATATGTTGGGTTAGGGATATTTATTGTGCTCATCTTTATCTGCCGTGCCTGTTTGTAAACTGTATATGCTTGGTATAATTGTTGTCTGTGCTTAGCTCTATCTGTTGAGTCTATCCCCGTTTTAAAAGCTAGTGTCTCGTAGGATATATCTTCATGCTTCAAAATGGTATTTGTATATCTATATATATCTCTATATGTAATGTATTTCAACGCGTTGGAGTGGGTTAGCAGCATCTCTCGCTGAACAGATATATTTGGCTTTCAGGCACTGATGAGTAGACACCGGAGCGCGCTAGAGATTCAAGGCGTAGTGTAGATAGTTTCCCTTTCGGCCTGCGTGCCATTTACATTATTACGGAATTTAGTTAGTTAGCCTGTGCATCTGAGTTCTCCAGCTCAGGTGTGGCATAGCACCCCGTACCTTTATGTTTAACAATGCTCTGTTTGGGATTTAATAACAGAATACCTTTATTATATAAGTCTTTAAAAGTTTTAAAATTTTGGGGTGTTACAGTTGGTATCAGAGGCTAAGTTTGACCCTAGGATAAGACTCTTAAGACTGGACTTTAGGACATTAGGCTTGAACTCTAGGTACTTAGAAACATAGGATTCAGGAATCTTAGGACGCGCGGTGAGACTGTGAAACCTACACGTAACCTCACCTCACCTTATCCCTCTCTAACTTAAAATAACTTCCCCCTACGCTTACCACACCAAGGTAAGGGTGCAGCACACTGACTCATCGATATAATAAATATTGACCCTGAAAACCAGCAGCATGGCGCCAACAAGAAGACAGTCAAGGATCCCACACTCCTCGAAGAATGAACCTGAACCTTCAACAAAGCCCTCGGGTTAATGGAATACCCAGAGGAACGCCGCGTAGGGATAACCTCATTCCACTTCAAGACACGAGGCTGATCTTTGATAAATCCACGAAGAACCCACTTATGGGCAACAACCAGGGGTTCAACTAGGAGTGCCTAGGGGCACGGCTACGGGGACGATTCCACCCCGCACCTGTAAGGGAAACCATGTACGAGGAAAATCCTCCACCTAAAACAAGGGATGGCCACCATTAGGGAATACCACAAATGATCCCTCCAACTGGCTCGTTTCGCGCTTGAATTAGATCCTACAGAGACCACCAAGATAAAGAATTCTGTAACACACCACAACTACGAAACCCAGAAGGCCCTAATTGTTAGCAAACCCTGCACACCCAACGAAGCCTAGACCAGTAATGCTAACTTCTACCAAACGGGGAATTTAGGGACAAACCCGAAAGAAGGAGTATCGGAAGTGGGAGACCGCTCCCTCCAGCATGAGCGAACCCTTCCGGAACTGGTTAAGAATGGAACCAACTATCCCAGCCCGGAGACCGGGAACGCCAATTAAATGCAAGAAAGAAAAGTAGTACATAAACAACGTCTTTTCTCAATCGTTAGCACGAATTGTCGAAAAGGACTCGATATGACAAGAAGAGGCAACAGACGCATGGAAAGTATCATACAACTAGAGCTTCCCGGCGATAAGGGTCTTACCTGGGAACAAGGACCTTGATGGTTTTAAGACACCGTAAGAAGTACATGTAACACACAAAATCGCCAAAACACCATGCGACGTCAAAGGCAGTCAATAAATGCATTCCAAGGAAGAGAAATGCATCGCTAAGCACTTGGTCACCAAAGGACTGAACAAAGAACGAGCGACAAGCCGAACTCCAAGAAAAACCAAGAAGGCTTATCATTAATTAAGCAAGGCAAAGACAAAGTTGGCTTATAACCAACCACCCGGTGAAGGTGATGAGGTTGCTAGTTGGAAACCGGACCCGACCTACTGAGCAAAAGAACATGCGAGAGTCTTGACTCATCTATAACTCGTACCTAAGGATCAATAAAACTATACGATGGGCCACCCTATGTATTCAAGTCCCTTCTATTGTGCACATGGACATGGGGCTTGTCGGGACTTGAATCTGTGCAGTTTTGGGATTTTCCCCGAAGGAATCCACTCTTCCTAGTCACCTTCCCGCGGGTCCCCAACGGGACCTTGACGGGTCCCCAACAGGAGCTTGGCAGGCGGACGACCACCCACCTCGCGCCCACTGGTACAATGTACTGATTTCTTAACTCCTCACTTTATTGATTCATGGTGCACTTGTGTGCCTTGATTGATGAACGCGAGTCTTGGGTAAAGAACCATGGGTCGCCCAAAGATGGTGTCATCGGTAAAAGACCTTGACACGCAAGACACCATCGGAAAAGCACAACCAATTGCATTACACGTGGAGTTGAAGTTGGACTCTACGATACAACCGACTAGGGATGATTGGCATAAAGGATTGTGCAAACCAAGGAGGCGAGTTGGGAACTCGTGCTAAGGACTCACAAAGACCTTAAAAGTCAAAATGCTAAGGATGGACCGGGACTCCTTCAAACCATGGATATCGTTCAAGCAAATCTGAGGACTCCTTACAAGTTGTATGGAATCAAGAACTGCGTAGTCCGTGGTGCTAGGCAAAAAGGTAAAAAACACATTTGTGCCAAGATCTCAAGGGTCATTAAGGACCCACAAGGAAATGAGATGACTCGTAAAGTCACGGAGGCATTCCACAACGAGGTTAGGTAACCAACTGCACTTCAAAAAGAAAAAGAGCATGCAAGGACACCTTCACCATTAAAAGTAACACAAAAAGGGCACAACTAGTCGAACCTCGGGGAAGACATGAAGTCTTATTAAGAATTTCATTCACTAAAGAGGAGATGAAATTCAATAAGAAGGGAAAATCAACCCAAAGTTTACCGACTCCCAAGAAACTTTGGGAAGAATTTGGGAAGTGCGCCCTAAGAGATTGGCTTGGTTGACCAAACTTGGTCAAGACCTTGGACGCATTAAAGAAGTAAGTGTTAAATCATCATGGGAGATTCCCCCAAGATAGGGGAGAAGGATGAAACCTTAGCCTGGGAAGCAAGGTCTAACAAGGATCTTAAAGTCAAGCAAGTGTCAACACCAAGGAAGAAGGATCATCAGTTCGTCAATACGTCGTGATCAAAGCATCAAACCACAATAGTCACTTGAAGATCGAGAACCCTTAACCCATCCTAGCCGAATTCCCTTCCCTCCCTTGGAAAATCGGCCCCCTCCTTATTTCAAAACCCTTTCAACCCTTCAACCACACTCTTGATCCCCTATTTTAACGATTCCATACAAGGTGGCAACCTCACACCCTAAGTTGCAACCTTGAAAACTTTGATCCTAATTCCTAAATTCACTTTGTCCTCAGGTTTGAAACCCACTCTCTTAGCCCTTTAAACCTAATCGTTCCTAAAAACCCAGCACACATAAACATACAATTATACAGTTTCCCCGTAAAATGCTTTCGCTATAGGACCACCGTACTACTTTGGACTCGTTACCCCCGCAATGATTTCCAAGCTTCGGGGACGAAGCTTCTCGTAAGGGGGGGGGGGGGGAGTGTAACACCCCGTGTTATGGCCTTCAATCCCGGATTAATTATTTAATTAATCCCGTTAATAATAATTAAATATGATTTAATGCGGTTAGGTTTCCTTTAATTAATTAATAAGGTCCACCATGAACTGTGGACCCTTGCCTAAATTTGAGTCTTAAGCCTATTAGGAATAAAGAAAGTAAACCCTTTACTATTTATTTTTTTTTATTTTTATTTTTTTTTAATTTAATCTTTTTTGTTTTTTAATTTAATAAAAAGGAAGGCCAAGGCCAGTACAAGGTCCGGATGGACTTAGGCCCCACATGGCCTAAATCCTACTAATAAGCTAAGTAAGGAAAAGTAAGATAAGACAAGATAACATAAAGTGGCCCCCGGGGCTCTAACATGCATGCCCCAAGCCCTATGCTAGCTAATCGTAGGCAGGAGTATGTCAAAACCAGTAAGTAGACTGAGATGCTGCACAACTGCATCTCCGCCCACCATGTAATCTGAAGCACAAGTAGCGAGGATAGATGCCTCGCGCGTCACAAACGTGGCCTCCCAGCCAGTTGCACTATAGCGACTACACACCATAATGCCGCCTAGCCGGGATGCACCACAACTGCAACACCTCCCGGAATGCTATCGACTGCCCTGCAGAACCAAAGACACGACAAAGCAGAGATGTACAGCTAACAATGGCACGCAGGCTTAAGTCCAGTAATGGCACGCAGTCCAGAGACAGAAATACAGGTAGATCCCGAACCAAAAAATCATCAAGGCAGCCAATAGCAGAATTCCCGATCAGCACCAGCACGAACCAGAACCAACCCTAACGGGATTAGCTACTATGGGCCAGCAGCAAGCCTGGACTACCGCCAACGGATTTGAAAAACACCTACCCGGCCACCGTTCAGCCCGGGCTACGATGCAATTTTTACCGCTTGCATCGGCGTTGAGACCTGGTCTTTTCCAAAGATGCCTGCAAAGGCGAAACCAAAAAGAGCCCAAGACCAGTTCATGCCTCCGAGGTCAAAGAAGCAGTACCTGCAAAAATAGAAACAAGAAAGAACAAGCTAGCATCGCGTTCCCATGACCCAACTATTACATCTATCTCGGGTGAGTGTTTAAGTTTATACCAGGCTGACGTGAACAAAAGCAACCCCCCAAATAATAGCCCGTCCCCCCCGGAGTCCAGAAGGAACTCAGCTACTATTGGCCAGCAGCAAGCCTGACCAGGTCAACGGATTTGATAATCCTGCCCAGCACACCGTTCAGCCCGGACTAGGGTGCCCTGTTGTACCGCCAGCACCTTACGTTGAGACTCAGCATTGCGAAGCAGGGCTTCCCGGTCCCCAGAGAGCCTCACACACTCACTGTTTTTTAACTCCCATCCACTCTTTCTTTTCCTCCCAACTCTCCTTTTTCTCACTCCAATTCTTTTCACTCTATTCTTTTCTTTCACTCATTCTTTCCACTCGATTCTTCTCTATCCCTCAGCCTTTTCTTTTCTTTTTTCCATCTCTTTTCTTTTTTCCTTTTTTCTTTTCTTTTTTCTTTTTTTTTTCTGTTTTTTCTTTTTTCCAAGTTTCCAACAAATCAAACAAAGTACAAGTACATTCACGGGGGATCATCAATATCAAAAAACACATAGGGCACATCATCATGTATCAGTAAAGCACGGACCCTACGTGGCAGATCATTGAGGCTCCGAAAGATGGCCTCCCCCGGCGTATCCACCGCCCAGTTAGCTAGCGCCTGTGCAGGCATATTGGCCCTGGACGGGCACACAGAAGCAGTAACCACCCCACAGGAACACAGAAACCGGAGTCTGGTCACAACATCATCTAGAATCCACGGCGGACGAACAGAGATATCAACGTAGCTAGCCAACTCCGGCCAAGTGGACTCTATATCAATCAAAGTAGTTCCCCCGGCCAGGCACCATTCCAGGCAAGAGAAAAGGACCCGGAACATTCCCCGGGCGTGCTCCCCGTGGCCAGACCACGCAACCCCGTAGCAGAAGCCACCCTCCTGGTTGCGCACCACGGCCGCAGCCCCCCCAGCCGCCGAAGACCGAGAAAGATTGATCTTTAGCGCCCCGGCAACCGGGGGAGCCCACCTGACCGTCCTAATAACACGCCTCGGCACAGGAATTCTAATTAGGAATCCTAGACCTAGTTATCTATTAGGAATAAAGGAAGTAGGCCTTTTACTATTCAGACTACGATTAGGATTCCCTTTAATTAATTAATATGGTCCACTATGGACAATGGACCCTTATCCCTAAAATAAGCCCTTAGTCCTATAAAGAATAGAATTAGTAAACCCATACCATTCAGACCCTAATTAGGAGTCTTAAATATATAAATAGGGATATAGGAGGCACCTAGATCTTTCACCACCATAATCTCTCACCACACAAGAAGTTCCAAGAATCCCCTTAGGAGAAATCAAGAAAGAAGAAAGCTTAAAGAAAGACCCTTCATAGCCAAGGAAATAATTAAGGCTAAGAGGTAACCCATGTCTCAACAAAACCTATTTTCATAGCTATGATTCCCCTCTTAGGATTTCCCCATATTCTTGTGTGTTGATAATTCGTTACGTTGATCTTGATAATTGGTGTTATGATCCATGGGTAATCTTGATGATCTTAATGATGATAAGAGGTTCTTGATGATTATGTGATGTTCTTGATAATTCTATGGTGTTCTTGATGTTTATGTGATATTCTTACCGAATCTTGATATTAGAAGATGAATTGTGTTCTTGTTGATTTAAAAGTGATTACAAACCTAGGTTGTATCGTATGATATCGTTCTTGGTGTATTGGGTGGGAATTCGCATGATCGGGTGTTGATTATATTCAGAAACGCATGATAGGTTATGTGCCGTATGTCTCTTGATTTTTATCCGTTAATTGTCTACGTGTGTTATCGATTGCGTTTGAAAGTGTCTAAGCATGGTTTCGGGTTCCACAAAGGTTCCCGGGGCGTTTTTGGTGAAAAAGAGTCAGTGGGGGTAGGTGGGGTAGGGGACCCGCCACCTACCCGCGGCCTTCTTGGGCAACACCGGCAGCGGGCAGCCGGCTGGCGGGCAGCTGCCCGCGGGGCACCCGCTGCCCGGAATAGATACCGCCGTCGGGCAGCCGGCGGGTGAACCCTCACCCACAGGCTACCCGCTGGTTTGCACCCAACTTGGGATCTTGGCTTCCCCGTTTGATGTTCCCCCGACCCCCGTGGTGCCCCAACGGACTCCATCTATCGTGCATATGTCTAGTTTGATATTTCGGGTACCGTTCGTAGGTTGTATGAGTCTTATATATTGCATGCTAGTTGAATTGGTATCCCGTTGACCTAGTTGAAAGAAGTATGAACCCTTAGGATTATTCTTAGTATGTGAAGGATCACGCATAGGTTTTGTTATACGTTTTCTCCCCTTCCCAATGTGTTAATGTGGGTTGCATGTGCTTGCTATGTGTTATGTGTGCATGATACCCCAATCCGGTTGCGATCGGATTGGTTATTCCTGAGCTGCGGTTCAGAAGCTGGCTGCGGTCAGATTTACACTCTCGGGCTGCGGTCCACCATTTGGTTGCGATCAAACGTTTCTACATCAGCTGCGGTTCATATTTCCTGGCTGCGGTCAGATGACATACTCTTGGGCTGCGGTCCACTGTTTGGTTGCGATCAAACTATGATGAGCTGCGGTTCATCGATCGGTTGCGATCGACCCCTCCGTGTTGCGATACGGGGCAGGGTGCTGCGGGGCCGTGTCAGAGCTATATGCGTTGACCCTCATGTATGGGCATGCGATTGGTCCTGTGGCGCCAACAAAGTGAGCTTATGTGATGAGATATGGATGAGTTGTTGTTATGAGTGCCTTGGGGTGTGACTATGGGATTTATGCTAGGGATTCATATATGTTGGGTTAGGGATATTTATTGTGCTCATCTTTATCTGCCGTGCCTGTTTGTAAACTGTATATGCTTTGTATAATTGTTGTCTGTGCTTAGCTCTATCTGTTGAGTCTATCCCCGTTTTAAAAGCTAGAGTCTCGTAGGATATATCTTCATGCTTCAAAATGGTTTTTGTATATATATATATATCTCTATATGTAATGTATTTCAACGCGTTGGAGTGGGTTAGCAGCATCTCTCGCTGAACAGATATATTTGGCTTTCAGGCACTGATGAGTAGACACCGGAGCGCGCTAGAGATTCGAGGCGTAGTGTAGATAGTTTCCCTTTCGGCCTGCGTGCCATTTACATTATTACGGAATTTAGTTCGTTAGCCTGTGCATCTGAGTTCTCCAGCTCAGGTGTGGCATAGCACCCCGTACCTTTATGTTTAACAATGCTTTGTTTGGGATTTAATAAGAGAATACCTTTATTATATAAGTCTTTAAAAGTTTTAAAATTTCGGGGTGTTACAAGAACCACGGGTAGGGGCCTACCCATATAAGGGTCCACCCGCGAGGTACACCTTGGTGTGTATTCGGGATTTGTTCCCCGTGATTCTTTTGACTCGGTAATTGGTATTTTGACTTCCCGATGTTCTTTTGTGGAACTATTTGAGAGTCTTCTTGCTGTTTCGTATGTCTAGAACTATATGGTAGGGATCCATGTAGGTTTTGGTGTCTTGAATCGTGATAAGTGTTCAACATTGTGATTTGTTGAACTATGGTGAGTCTTGTTTGTTCTTCAGAACTACGTTTGGTTTACCCGTTTGATAAGCATGCTAGTTCGGTGTTTAAATGCTAGCGTGTGCGTTGCTTGTACCTTCCTATTGTTGATTATAACTTGTGTTATTCATCGTTGTTGTTGGACTGTGATCCATTCATTGATTGAGTGTGGTTTAATATCTTCGTTGTGATCTGTTTAATGATTCCTGTTGAGGTGTGGTGCATGTGTGGCTTTACCAGGATTGCATGATTAGTGGTATGGGACACTAGTCACCAAGGTATTGCAGTGGTCCTCGTGGTGGCCATGACGTGATTATGGAGTTGTGACCTGTGTGTCAGGTTCACATATTTCTTCGGAGGTGTGTGTCACCGTGTGTGTGATCGGTACCCTCGTGTACTATGAATTGGTGGTTTTGTTGGTGGTTTGTTGGTGGGGGACGACGGTCCCAGGAGGGAAAAGTTTGAACTAAGAAGTACAGGGGTCCTGGAGGTAACAGTTGGAACTAGAAATAAGGTTGGGGGTAGCCATAAGGTTGGAACCGGGCATAAGGAAGGCATATCTGTAACACCCCGTGTTACGGCATTTAATCCCGAATTAATTATTTAATTAATCCCGTTAATAATAATTAAAAAGAATTTAATTTGGCTAGGATTCCCTTTAATTAATTAATATAGGAGGCATCTAGAAGTCACACCACAATAGTTATCACCACACAAGAATTCCCCAGGGACTCCCCGCCACCAAGCCTAGGGAGATCAAACGGATGGAAATTTTAGGGAAGAACCTTAATAGCCAAGGGAGGATTAATTAAGGCTAAGAGGTCACCCATGTCTCAACAAAACCTATTTTCTTCGCTATAATCTCATTCCTTGGCCTCCCTCTATATTCTTGTGTCTTGATGAATTCTTCTATGATAATTGTGTTATGTTCTTGATGACTGATAAGATGATTTATATTGTAACACCCCAGATTTTCAAGACTTTTTAAAACTTATAATAAAGGTAGGATCTCATTAAATCCCAAGATATAAATACAAGCGTACGGGGTGCTATGCCACACCTGGGCTAGAGAACCCAAGTGCACAGGCTAACTAACTAATATCCTCAAAGCGTAATTACGTAAACGTGGCATGCAGGCCAAAAAGGAAAACTATCTACTTCTATACTCCAAGTTCTAGCGCGCTCCAGTGACTTAATCTTCTGTGCCTGAAAGCCAAATATATCTGTTCAGCGAGAGATGCTGGTAACCCACTCCAACGCGTTCAAATACAATACATATAGAGATATATATAGATATACGAAAACCATTTTGAGCATGAAGATATATCCTACGAACTCTAGCTTTAAAACTGGGAATGACTCGACAGGTAAGGCCAGACACAAGCAACATTTATAACGAGCATATGCAGTTCACAACAGATAAGGCAGATAAGGCAATGCATAACCATAATCATAACTCAACACCAACAATCCCCAACATAAATCCCGTAGTCACATCCCCAAGACACTCATGATCACCACTCATCCATATCTCAACACATAGCACACTTTGTTGGCGCCACAGGACCAATCGCATGCCCAGACATGAGGGTCAGCGCATATAGCTCTGACACGGCCCCGCAGCACCCTGCCCCGTATCGCAACACGGAGGGGTCGATCGCAACCGACCGATGAACCGCAGCTCATCATAGTGTTTGATCGCAACCAAACAGTGGACCGCAACCCAAGAGAATGTCATCTGACCGCAGCCAGGAAAAAGGACGAACCGCAGCTCGTATAGAAACGTTTGATCGCAACCAAACGGTGGACCGCAGCCCAAGAGTGTCAATCTGATCGCAGCCAGCTTCTGAACCGCAGCTCAGGATAACCAATCCGATCACAACCGAATTGGGGTAACACACACATAACACATAGCAAGCACATGCAACCCACATTACACATTAGGAAGGGGGAGAAAACGTATAACAAAACCTATGCGTGATCCATCACTTACTAAGAATAGTCCTAAGGGGTTCATACTTCCTCCACCTAGGTCAACGGGATACCAATTCAACTAGCATGCAATATAATAGACTCATAAACCTACGAACGGTACCCGAAACATCAAACTAGTCATAGGCACGATAAACGGAGTCCGTTGGGACACCACGGGGAACGGGGAACATCAAACAGGGAAGCCGGGATCCCGGGTTGGGGGAATTTCCAGCGGGTAGCCGGTGGGTGGGGGCCACCCGCCGGCTGCCCGCCGGACATACTGTTCCGGGCAGCGGGTCGCCGGCGGGCAGCTGCCCGCCCGCCGGCCGCCCGCTGCCGGATATACTATTTCCGGCCGTGGGTAGGTGGCGGGTCCCCACCCCCGCACCTACCCCCCACTGACTCTTATCACATAATTTCGCCCCGGGAACCGTTGTGGAACCCGAAACCATGCTTAGACACTTTACAACGCAATTAACGAGAGCACGTAGATAATTAACGGATCAAATACGAGAAACGAACGGCACATAACCTATCATGCTTTTCTAAACATAATCAACACCCAAACATGCGATTTCCCCACCCGATAAACCAAGAATAATATCATACGATACAACCTAGGGTTCTAATCGCTTTTATATCAACAAGAATACGGTTCGGCTTCTAATTACAAGATTCGGTAAGAATAACGCATAAGCATCAAGAACAACACACAATTATCAAGAACATCACATAATCATCAAGAATTCCAATTAATCATCAAGATCCCCATGTAAGCATCAAGAACACCATAATTACCAAGAATCTCCCAACATCAAGATTATCAAGATTCCTCATGGAATCATTATATCAATCATTAATAATAATCATCACCAATCATTAATACACAATAATATGGGGAAACCCTAAGGGGGAATCATAACTATGAAAATAGGTTTTGTTGAGACATGGGTTACCTCTTAGCCTTAATTAATTCCTTGGCTATGAAGGATCTTTCTTTAAGCTTCCTTGCTTTCTTGATTTCAACTAAGGGGATTCTTGGAGCTCTTTTGGGGGTGGTGGGGCGTTTAGGCGTGTGGGGGTTCTAGGTGCTCCCTAAGTTCTCTATTTATAGATCTAAGGGTTTATTCAGAGTTTAATCCTATTGGGGTTAGGGGTTGGGTTTATATATTTGGGCCCATGGGCTACGGTGGCCTTTTTCCCTAATTAATCATTATAATTTATTCTTTCTCCTGGGCTATTAATTAATTAATTAATTAATTGGTTTTAGGACTCGTAACACGGGGTGTTACACTCTCCCCCCCCCCCCCCCCCCTTAACAGGAAGCTTCGTCCTCGAAGCTTGGCCCCGGGTGAAAAAGAAAGTTTTCTCTTAGTTACCTGGACTGAACAGCTCGGGATACCGCTCCTTCATCGTGTCCTTAAGTTCCCATGTTGCTTCCTCGGTCCCGTGGTTGGTCCAGAGGACCTTCACCATTTCTATCACTCGGTTCCGGGTATTTCCTGTTTTGGTGTCCAGGATTTTTACAGGTTTCTCTTCGTACACTAGTGACTCGTCGAGGTCCACGGTCTCGTGTTGGAGTACGTGGCTTGGATCGTGTATGTATTTCTTTAGCTGAGATACGTGGAACACGTTGTGTACTCGTTCTAGCTCGACGGGTAAGGCGAGGCGGTAGGCCAAGTCTCCGATTCTCTCCACGATTTCGTAAGGGCCGATGAATCGGGGGCTGAGTTTTCCTTTTCTTCCGAACCTCATTACTCCTCGTGTGGGCGAGATCCTTAGCCAGACCTTGTCCCCGAGGTTGAATTCGGCTTGCTTCCTCCTTAGGTCGGCGTAAGACTTCTGGCGGTCTTGGGCGGCCCTCATCCTTTCCTGGATGTGTTTGACCTTAGCTATGGTGTCTTGTAGGTATTGGGGGCCCAGTGTTACCGGGTTGACCATATCTTCCCAACATAATGGGGTTCTACATTTCTGACCATACAGTGCTTCGTAGGGTGCCATGCGAATGCTCGCGTGGTAGCTGTTGTTGTATGAGAACTCGATGAGGTCTAGGTGTTCTTCCCACGTCCCTCGGAAGTCTAGTGTGCAGGCTCTTAGCATGTCCTCGAGGGTTTGGATGGTTCTCTCGGTTTGGCCGTCTATGGTGGGGTGAAAGGCTGTGCTTAGTTTTAGGTGCGTTCCCAATGCTGATTGTAGTGATTTCCAGAATTGTGAGAGGAATCTGGAATCTCTATCGGACACAATGTTTCGGAGGACTCCGTGGTATTTCACCACTCGGTTTATGTAGGCTTGGGCTAGTTGCGTCATTGTCCAGGTTTCCTTCATGGCAATGAATCGTGCCGTTTTGGTCAGCCGATCCACTATGACCCAGATTTTGTCCTTGCCGGTTCTTGTTGGGGGTAACCCTCCGACGAAGTCCATGGATATGGAATCCCATTTTCCTTGTGGTATTTCAAGGGGTTGCACGAGTCCCTTGGGCTTGCATCGTTCAGCCTTTACTCTTTGGCAATTCAGGCACCTGGCCACGAAATCTGCGATTTCCTTCTTCATGTTTGGCCACCAAAACGTCCTCCTTACGTCTTGGTATAACTTGTCACCTCCCGGGTGGACTGAGTACGGGGAGTTGTGTCCTTCCTCCAAGATCCGTTGTTTCAAGTGAGGGTGTGTTGAGGGTACACACCACCTTCCTTTGTAACGGATGCTATTGTCCGGGTGTGCTTCGAAGGGGCCTTCCTTCCCTTGGGTTAGGTCGTGGCGAATCTTGTCTAGTTCCGGGTCCTGATGTTGCCCTGCTTTGATCTCCTCGAAGAGGGCGAGTATGGCTTGCGTGTTGAGTAGGTAGGCATTAGGGCGGGTTTGTCCCCGCTCTATTATTTCTAAGTGTAGTTTTTGGAAGTCCCTGTACAGTTGGTCCGGTAGGACCCGCGTGGTGTTGAGGGAATGGGTCGTCTTTCGGCTTAGAGCGTCTGCAACGACGTTGGCTTTTCCCTCGTGGCATTGGATGTCTAGGTCGTAGTCTTTTATGAGTTCTAGCCACCTTCGTTGTCTCATGTTTAGGTCCTTTTGGGTGAAGATATACTTTAAGCTCTTATGGTCGGTGTAGATTTTGCATTGCACCCCATACAGGTAGTGTCTCTAGATTTTTAGTGCGAAAACGATAGCGGCTAGTTCGAGGTCATGGGTGGGGTAATTTTCTTCGTGGGTTTTGAGTTGCCTGGATGCATATGCTATTACCTTCCCTTTTTGCATCAGCACACATCCCAACCCTTTCTTGGATGCATCGCTGTAGACCTCGAATTCTTCCGTTCCGGAGGGGATAGCCAGCACGGGCGCCGTGGTTAGCTTGTCCTTTAATTCTTGGAAGGCCGAGATGCAGTTGTTGTCCCATCGGAAGGGGGTTTCCTTTTTCATGAGCTTAATGAGGGGTTGGGCTATCTTGGTGAAGTCGGGTACAAACCTCCTGTAGTAACCAGCCAGGCCTAGGAAGCTTCGGACCTCCGAGAGTGAGCTTGGCGTGGTCCATTCTTGAACAGCGCGAACCTTAGCGGGGTCCACCCTGATCCCCTCTTTGGTTATTACGTGACCCAAGAAGGCTACGCTGTCTTGCCAGAATTCGCACTTAGATAATTTAGCGTAGAGTTGGTTTTCTCTGAGGGTTTGTAGCGATGTGCGAAGGTGCCTCTCATGCTCTTCTTTATTTCGGGAGTAGACTAGGATGTCGTCAATGAACACAATGACGAAGTCATCCAGGTAAGGTCGGAATACTCGATTCATGAGGTCCATGAATATGGCGGGTGCGTTAGTGAGGCCGAAGGGCATCACGGTAAACTCGTAGTGGCCGTAACGTGTTCGGAAGGCCGTTTTCTGGATGTCCGGTTTGGCCACTTGGATTTGATGATTCCGGATCTTAGGTCGATCTTCGAGAATACCCCTGCCCCCTTAAGTTGGTCGAACAAGTCATCTATCCGGGGAAGGGGGTACCTATTCTTTATTGTAACCTGGTTGAGTTCCCTGTAGTCGATGCATAGGCGCATGCTCCCATCCATTTTCTTAACGAATAATACCGGTGCTCCCCATGGGGAGGTGCTGGGTCGGATATAACCCTTATCTAGTAGTTCCTGGAGTTGCGCTTTCAGTTCTTTCATTTCCTTTGGTGCCAGTCTGTAGGGTGGTTTAGAGATCGGGGCGGCGCCCGGTGTGAGGTCTATGGTGAACTCGACCTCTCTGGCCGGGGGTGCCCCGGGAATTTCGTCCGGGAAAACGTCGGTGAACTCGTTTACCACTGGGATGTCTCGTGGTTCGAGTATTTTGCCGTTGAGGTCTTTGACTGAGCATAAGAAGGCCTCGTTTCCTTGGCCCAGATACTTCTTAATTTTCATCATGTTTACAAGCTTGATCCCCGGATCCTGGCGGATACTGCGGTATGACACCCTCTTACCGTTTGGTCCTCGTAGGACCACTTTTTGCTCTCCGCACAAGATTTGCGCTTGGAATTTCCCTAGCCAGTCCATGCCCAAGATCACTTGCATCCCATCCAGTTGGAACTGGATTAGGCTGCTGGGAAATTCCACCCCTTGAATGGTGATTATCACATGTTCGTACATGCGATCACATTTTATGATCTCGCCTGAGGCCACCTTGACTTGGAGCCGGACCTTGGTGCTGGCGTTAAGGTCGAGCTGGGCGGCGAATTCGGTTGCTATAAATGAGTTGGTAGCCCCCGAGTCAAATAGTATGGTGGCTGGGGTGGCGTTCACTAGGAAAGTTCCGGAGACTATGTTGCTATCTCCGATTCTGGCCTTGCTTAGGGTGAGGATCCTTCCCCGGGCAGTCGGCGTGATGGCCCGGCTCAGTGGGGTGGTTTTGGGGTTTTTAGGCTCTTTGGTGGGAATTGGGCGACTTCTTTCGGGCTTCCTTTTATACCCCAGTTGTGTCCCTTGGGGCGGGTTCGTTACCTGTTGTAGTTGACATGCCTTGGCGTAGGCTTCTCCGAGGGTCTTTGGTTCTTGGGCGGCCAAGGCCCTCTGGTGTTCGGGGTTAAGGCCTTCTAAGAATTT
The DNA here is from genome assembly GCF_001879475.1 of Ipomoea nil. Classification (NCBI taxonomy): domain Eukaryota; kingdom Viridiplantae; phylum Streptophyta; class Magnoliopsida; order Solanales; family Convolvulaceae; genus Ipomoea; species Ipomoea nil. The sequence continues at coordinate 164,408 of NW_017619219.1, forward strand.
CCTGACTTTGATCCCCTCGGTGAGTACTAGCTCGGGGGTGAGGCGAGCCAGTTGGCAGAATCGTTGGTAGTATTCTGAGACTGAGGCTGCCCCTTGCCTTAGATGGAGGAATTCCTCGCGTGTGGCGGCTTTCAGATGGTTGGGGTAGAACTGTTCTCGTAACTGTGTTTTTAGGCCTTCCCAGTCGAATCTGGGGTCGTGCTCGTACGTAGGTCCCTCACGGGCCCACCAGGTGTCGGCCTCGTGTCTGAAGTAGAAGGAGGTTATCCCGACTTGGCGGTGTTCGGGGCATTGGGTTGCCCTGAATATCCTGTCGAAGGTCTCAATCCATTCCTCGAGGGTCGTGGGGTCTTCGTCTCCCGAGAAGGTGGGCGGTTGGTGTGCCAAGACTTGGTGGTGGATTTCCAAGTTCTCGTTCGTTGGTAGGGGTTGAGGAATGACAGTGCTTAGTGCCTGGGCGATTTGGGCCAGGCGTTGTAGGTTCTGAGTCAGGAGTTCTTGGGTAGGGCGTCTCGGTGTTCCTGTCGGTTTCTTCTTGGGTGCCATCCTGGTGATTAAAGGTTGATATTATTTTGTGTTTTCACCTTGATGTAATAAGCGGAGAAGAGTTTCTTAATATTAGAGGGGGGCGAAGTGAGGGGAGGTGATGTGTAGGTTTCTCAATCTTACAGCGCGTCCTAAGATTCCTGAGTCCTATGTTCCTAAATGCATAGAGTTCAAGCTTAATGTCCTAAAGTCCGGTCTTAAGGGTTTTATCCTAGGGTCAAACTTAGGCTCTGATACCAACTGTAACACCCCAGATTTTCAAGACTTTTTAAAACTTATAATAAAGGTAGGATCTCATTAAATCCCAAGATATAAATACAAGCGTACGGGGTGCTATGCCACACCTGGGCTAGAGAACCCAAGTGCACAGGCTAACTAACTAATATCCTCAAAGCGTAATTACGTAAACGTGGCACGCAGGCCAAAAAGGAAACTATATACTTCTATACTCCAAGTTCTAGCGCGCTCCAGTGACTTAATCTTCTGTGCCTGAAAGCCAAATATATCTGTTCAGCGAGAGATGCTGGTAACCCACTCCAACGCGTTGAAATACAATACATATAGAGATATATATAGATATACGAAAACCATTTTGAGCATGAAGATATATCCTACGAACTCTAGCTTTAAAACCGGGAATGACTCGACAGGTAAGGCTAGACACAAGCAACAGTTATAACGAGCATATGCAGTTCACAACAGATAAGGCAGATAAGGCAAAGCATAACCATAATCATAACTCAACACTAACAATCCCCAACATAAATCCCGTAGTCACATCCCCAAGACACTCATGATCACCACTCATCCATATCTCAACACATAGCACACTTTGTTGGCGCCACAGGACCAATCGCATGCCCATACATGAGGGTCAGCGCATATAGCTCTGACACGGCCCCGCAGCACCCTGCCCCGTATCGCACCACGGAAGGGTCGATCACAACCGACCGATGAACCGCAGCTCATCATAGTGTTTGATCGCAACCAAACAGTGGACCGCAACCCAAGAGAATGTCATCTGACCGCAGCCAGGAAAAAGGACGAACCGCAGCTCGTATAGAAACGTTTGATCGCAACCAAACGGTGGACCGCAGCCCAAGAGTGTCAATCTGATCGCAGCCAGCTTCTGAACCGCAGCTCAGGATAACCAATCCGATCGCAACCGAATTGGGGTAACACACACATAACACATAGCAAGCACATGCAACCCACATTACACATTAGGAAGGGGGAGAAAACGTATAACAAAACCTATGCGTGATCCATCACTTACTAAGAATAGTCCTAAGGGGTTCATACTTCCTCCACCTAGGTCAACGGGATACCAATTCAACTAGCATGCAATATAATAGACTCATAAACCTACGAACGGTACCCGAAACATCAAACTAGTCATAGGCACGATAAACGGAGTCCGTTGGGACACCACGGGGAACGGGGAACATCAAACGGGGAAGCCGGGATCCCGGGTTGGGGGAATTTCCAGCGGGTAGCCGGTGGGTGGGGGCCACCCGCCGGCTGCCCGCCGGACATACTGTTCCGGGCAGCGGGTCGCCGGCGGGCAGCTGCCCGCCCGCTGGCCGCCCGCTGCCGGATATACTATTTCCGGCCGTGGGTAGGTGGCGGGTCCCCACCCCCCACCTACCCCCCACTGACTCTTATCACATAATTTCGCCCCGGGAACCGTTGTGGAACCCGAAACCATGCTTAGACAGTTTACAACGCAATTAACGAGAGCACGTAGACAATTAACGGATCAAATATGAGAAACGAACGGCACATAACCTATCATTCTTTTCTAAACATAATCAACACCCAAACATGCGATTTCCCCACCCGATAAACCAAGAATAATATCATACGATACAACCTAGGGTTCTAATCGCTTTTATATCAACAAGAATACGGTTCAGCTTCTAATTACAAGATTCGGTAAGAATAACGCATAAGCATCAAGAACAACACACAATTATCAAGAACATCACATAATCATCAAGAATTCCAATTAATCATCAAGATCCCCATGTAAGCATCAAGAACACCATAATTACCAAGAATCTCCCAACATCAAGATTATCAAGATTCCTCATGGAATCATTATATCAATCATTAATAATAATCATCACCAATCATTAATACACAATAATATGGGGAAACCCTAAGGGGGAATCATAACTATGAAAATAGGTTTTGTTGAGACATGGGTTACCTCTTAGCCTTAATTAATTCCTTGGCTATGAAGGATCTTTCTTTAAGCTTCCTTGCTTTCTTGATTTCTCCTAAGGGGATTCTTGGAGCTCTTTTGGGGGTGGTGGGGCGTTTAGGCGTGTGGGGGTTCTAGGTGCTCCCTAAGTTCTCTATTTATAGATCTACGGGTTTATTCAGAGTTTAATCCTATTGGGGTTAGGGGTTGGGTTTATATATTTGGGCCCATGGGCTACGGTGGCCTTTTTCCCTAATTAATCATTATAATTTATTCTTTCTCCTGGGCTATTAATTAATTAATTAATTAATTGGTTTTAGGACTCGTAACACGGGGTGTTACATATATGCATTCTTAATGATCTTGATGTTGAAAAGATGTTCTTGATTTTGATGTGATGATTCTTGACGAATCTTGATATTTCTTGATGTTAAAGATAAAATATGATCTTGATGATTTGGGTGGGATTAGAGCCCTAGGTTGGATTGGGAATTTGTGTTGTGATGTTCTTGATTTTCATTTGGGTGGGAATTCGCATGTTCGGGTGTTGTTTATGTTTAGAAGTCGTAATAGGATAAGTCCTACGTGATCTTTGCTTTTGGTCCGTTAATTGCCTACGTGGTGTCGTTATTCGCATTTAAAAGTGTTTAAGCATGCTTTCGGGTTCCACAAAGGTTCCCGGGACAAATATATGACAAAAGAGTCAGTGGGAGGTAGGGGAACCCGACACCTACCCGCTGCCCGAAGGACACCGCCCGGCAGCGGGCAGCCACCGGGCAGTCGCCTGCCTGCCGGCGACCAGCTGCCTGGAACAGTGCCCTCCGGCGTGCAGCCAGCGCGTGACCCCCACCCACCGGCTACCCGCTGGTCCGTACCTCACCCCGGGTCTTTGGCATCCCCGTTTGATGTACCCTGCTCCCCCATGGTGTCCCAACGGACCCCGTTTGTCGTGCTTGAGTATAGTTTGATATTTCGGGTACCATTCGTAGGTTAAATGAGTCTTAGGAATTGCTGCTAGTTGAATTGGTAACCCGTTGACCTAGGTGGAAGTTGTATGAACCCTTAGGACTATTCTTAGTATGTGAATGATCACACATAAGTTTATTTATATGTCTTTCCCCTCCCAATATGCTACTACGTGCTCCTATGTGTTTTGTGTTGCATGATCCCCCATTTTGGTTATAGGCAAATTGGGTGATTCCCGGACTAAGGTTCGAAAGTCGGCTTAAGGCCGAATGGATTGTTCCCGAACTAAAGGTTCGGAAGTGGCTGAAGGCCAAATGGATTGTTCCTGAGCTAAGGCTCAGAAGTTGGCTAAAAGCCGAATTGATTCATTTCTTGGGCTGCGGTCCAACATGGGCCTCAGTGGTATGACCCACCAACCTGGACGCGCCAGCGGTGTGTCAGATAGTGTTCCGACGCTGAGTTCGTCAGCGGTTCTCAAAGGGTTGGTTGCGATCAACTTCCCTCATACCACAGTACTGAGGTAGGGTGCTGCGGGGCCGTGTTAATGCTATAAGCATTAACCCGCATGTTCGGGGCATGCGATTGGTCCCGTGGCGCCATCAACGATTATGTGATATGAGTGATGATTGAATGATGATGTGTTTGAATTGAAAAGTGTTCTGCGACCATAGATGCGTATTCCTTATGATGTTATCGCTACTTAATTGTTTATCATTGATTAATGTGCTTGTCCCTATTTTCTCAGTCTATTCCTGGTTTTAAAGCTAGAGTCTCCTAAGTATATGTCTTCCTGCTTCAAAATGGTTTTCCTATATCTATATCTATATATATACCTATATTGTATTTCAACGCGTTGGAGTGGGTTACCAGCATCGCTCGCTAAATAGATATATTTGGCTTTCAGGCACAGATGAGTAGATCCCAGAGCGCGCTAGAGATCCGAGGCGTAGAGTAGCTAGTTTCCCTTTCGGCCTGCGTGCCATGCTTATGTATTGACATTATTTGAGGATTTTAGTTAGTTAGCCTGTGCACCTGAGTTCTCTAGCTCACGTGTGGCATATCACCCCTTACTCTTATGTTTGATTTTGGGATTTAATGAGGATTTACCTTTATTATATAAGTTTTAAAAGTTTCAAAATTTCGGGGTGTTACAGTTGGAAAGTTTGAACCGGAGAAGGAAGGACAGTCAGAGATCAACCTAAAGACCGATTCTACCATTGGATCCTCATAAGTAGGTCATGCTCGTGCAACAACAAAGTTTTCAGGGAGGACCTACTGTTAATCAAGACAAGAAAAAACCAAGTGGTTGTAACCGACTACCTTATAAAGATTGCAAGGTTATCAACAGTGTACAAGACTCGACCTACTGAGCTTCTAGTAAGGATATGAGGGAGGACCTACTGTTAATCAAGACAAGAAAAAACCAAGTGGTTGTAACCGACTACCTTATAAAGATTGCAAGGTTATCAACAGTGTACAAGACTCGACCTACTGAGCTTCTAGTAAGGATATGAGCAAATCTTTGGAGAAGGAACCATGTAACGTCTCCAGATGTTGACTTTGGTAAAGACTTTAGTTTACGAAAAGTTCTACCGTTTGCGTTTGCCTTAAGGTTGTAGTTGAGCTCTATAATCCAACCAGCTTTAGAAAGTTAACGGGATAGAATCATACAAATCAAGAAGGCAAGTTGGGAACTTGTGCTATCGATTCATGAAGGTCGTGGATTGTGTCCTAATGATGAACCAAGTTTCCCTTTTCAGTAGTGGTTAATATCAAACATTCAGAGGACTCCTTACAAGGTTTTGTGTGATTTAGAGTGCCAAGGTTCATGATGCTAAGGAAGGTATAAGGACGACGTGGGAGTTTAGACCTCAACGATCTTCAGGTGCATCAAAGAAGAAAGTTTGGTTTGTAAATCACCGAAGTCTTGGGATGACGAGAACCGACAACAGGGTGCGCTTAAAGAAAGAGGAAAGCGGTGATTACTGGTTCGACCAATCGTGTGTTAGATAGAACGGACAACAAGCCGAGTCTCTAAAAAGATCAAGGAAGTTTGCTAAAAGTTTCGTTACCGTCGCAATGATGAAGACCGATAAGGGAAGCAAGCCAAGTCATAGTCGCCTTGTTCGTGTGAGTTGTGCTCGGCTGTGACAAAGTTAAAGTAGAAACCAGTGTTTGAAGATGGGTTTGGGGTGAAGATGTTTGTGATCTCAGCTCTTGAGGAAGATCTGGTCTAGATCTTAGCGTTAGAACGCGTCAAAAATCAGTGTAAGGCACCTCCAGTTCATCAGGAGTGCAGTGATTGAAGCATCCAATCGAAGAAGTCGCCTGAAGTCGAGAATCCTTAACCCTCTTTAAGCCGTCTTTCTACCCTCTTCTTGTCAGACCAATTGTCTCTTCCCGAGAAATCTTTCCTATTTCTTCGAGTCTCGATCTTGTTTCCTTCTTAATTTGATTCTGTACAGGGTGACAACCTCGTTTTCCTAAGTTGTAACCTTGAAAATCTTGATTTCCTTTCTAATCTACGCTATCCTTGAGCCTAAATCTAGTACCTTTCGTTAGGAAATCCTTTCAATTCTTTCAAATCTCATTCTTGATTCCTCACTTCAAACGATTCTATGCAAGGTGGCAACCTTATTTCCCAAGTTGCAACTTTAATGACTTTGATCCTATTCCTAATTGACGTTGTCTCAGGTTTGGAACCTTAACTCTCATTTCCTTTTTTCTTACCAACCACCGTGTCCTTGAGTTTAAAATTTAAATCTTCATCCTTTCCAACCTTTCGAACCAAATCTTTTCCAAAACCTATAATATATATATGTATACATATTCCCGTAAAATGTTTTTCCCTATATACACCATCATATTTTTGTGACACCCTTATCCCCAAAATGGTTTTCTAGCTTCGGGGTTGAAGCTTTTTTTAAGGGGGTGAGGATGTGACACCCCATATTTTTATAACATAAATTATCGTCCCGGTATTAAATATTTTAATAAAAATATTTATATAGCAATTTATTTAGAAATTTGCTCGGGTCTATTTAGTATTGTGAACCGGTACTTTTGTGTCCAAATGCCTTAGAGTCCGAAGACAATTTTATTATCTAAGCCTACTTATAAGCCCGAAATTAATAAATGGATATATATATGTTGTAGTCTTGAGCCCAACCATCCAAGCCTAAATAATAAGCCTACTTTCTAATTATAGCCATGAGATGAGTCCAACCTTCCTCCTTTAGCCCAACCCAATCATTGGGTAACCCTACACTCTATAGTAAGTATGTATGTATCATATCATCCCTCTCACAACTTCAATCAGTCGTGATCTTCAAACCTTGGAAACCAAACAACCCCTCCTCATTTTCTTCGCTATGCAGCCGGCTATACCCGCCTCTCTCTCGTGTCTCTCTCTCATTCGGCTTCCCGATTACAAAGGTGAGAACCTCACCCCAAACCTTCCCATGTATCCCTCTTCTCTCCTTCCGGCGAGGCAGCAACAGATGTGTAAGCTCCGGCAGCAGTAGGTCGCGAGATACAGAACAGCGACTGCTCCGACGGCCATTATCGGTGTTCGTCCAGCGACGGCGGTTGAGCAGGAGGTGACAACGTGAATAACGTATAAAGCTTCTCCTCTGCTTTCGATGTCCAAAGCAACAAAAACGGCAGTAGTGGGAGGCTCGTGGCAGTGGCGTTGCGTGGCATCGGCGGCATCGACAGAGCTCGGTGCTGGCGTCTCTCCTCCGTTCCCAGCGTGGTAGCTCGTCCTGCGACGTGGTGGCTCCGGTGTACCCGCGGGTAGTTGGATGGGTGGTGATGTACCAGTGTTCCACCCGCGGCGTGGATGCATGAAGTTGAAGGCAATGTTGATGGTGAGCTTCTGTTCTGTTGTGTGTTGCTGTTTAGGATGATATTAGTTAATTGTTATTTAGTTATGTTATTAATTGAGTTACTAACTTAGTGGTAAGGGTGGTGGTTGTGGTTGCTTTTGGTTAGGGTTCGATTGTATCTTAAGGTATTAAGCTTGTTTTAGTATTTAATTTTAAGTAGTAAGTTCTATCTATTAATCTTGGTTATTGGCTTGCCTATTAGTATATTAGTGTTGTGATTAATTAACTATAGGATGCCAAGTTTGATTGGTTAGATTTGTGGGTAATTTAGGGTTGAACTAGAGTTTAAATCCCTTTATGAGCATAATTAGTTTTATTAGTGCTTTTGTTAATAGTCGAGGATCGGTTTAATTCACAGGTTCCCAGTAGCTTGGTTTTATGAGTTGAGCCAATGTTGGCGTTGGTTTTGGTAGGATAAGCGAATGAGGTAACCCATGCTCTTCAAAATCTATTTTGCTTACCTATGTGATGATTTCTTGGATTCTACATGTGATTTTGCTATGAAATGTGAGTGTTTATGCATTGTCTTGTGAAAATGCATATCTAGAGCTTGTTATTAGGATTCATTTATTCCAATGCTTGGTTATTCCTTTGATTCATGTCAATTTGTTGTATTTGGTGAGATTTGGCATGTTTTGGACTTGAATATGAGCTTGGAGTTGAAAATCCCCGAAGGGATTATTTGTACAGGTATACGTACCCGCGGGCGGAACGACGGGTAGAGGTCCAACCCGCCGCCCACCCGCGGGGTACACCTTGGTGTGTATTCGGGATTTGTTTCCCGTGATTCTTTTGACTCGGTAATTGGTGTTTTGACATCCCGATGTTCTTTTGTGAAACTATTTGAGCGCCTTCCTGATGTTTTGTATGTCTCGAACTATATGGTAGGGATCCATGTAGGTTTTGGTGTCTTGAATCGTGCTAAGTGTTCAACATTGTGATTCATTTAACTATGGTGAGTCTTGTGTGTTCTTCGGAACTATGTTTGGTTTACCCGTTTGATAAGTATGCTAGTTCGGTGTTTAAATGCAAGCGTGTGCATTGTTTGTACCTTCCTACTATTGATGATAACTTGTGTTATTCATCGTTGTTGTTGGATTGTGATCCATTCATTGATTGAGTATGGTTTTATATCTTCATTGTGATCCGTTGAATGATTCCTGTTGAGGTGTGGTGCGTGTGTGGCTTTACCTGGATTGCACGATTAGTGGTATGTGCCACTAGTCACCAAGGTATTGCAGTGGTTAAGTTTGGCTAGGAAAGCGGAATGGGTAGATACCCACTACCTTGTTCTTGAAGGTAAAGCTTTTGATCCGGAATCTTTTCCTAATTCCTTGTTGGATATGCTTAGATTCCAGGGTTTGTTGGATGGGTTTCTCGCCATAAGGGCCGAGACTTACCCGAGTTTGGTTAAGGAATTTTATCGTCACATGGTTGTGACAAAAGAGGGTGAGAAGCTTGAGATCACTTCTAAAGTGATAGGTGTGAAGATTGTGTTATCTGAAAAGAGGCTGGCTCAGCTTTTGAGTTTGACTGCTTCAGGAGTTGCTCAGTGTAGTGGTCATTCTTGGATTAGTACGGATACCATGGGGTACCGGGACTATTTGAGCTATTGTTGGGCCGTACGAGTGGTTTCACTCAAGCTTCAAGGCCGGAGAAAAAGTGGTTGTTCGCAGAGCAACGGATTTTGGTTATGTTGGTATCGGATTGTTTGTTGCCTAATAACAACAAGAGCAAGTTGTTGGGAAAGTTGTAGTGCACTTTTGCCTTTTGCCGCAAGAATATGGTTAAGTTCAACTTGCCAGCTTTGATGTTGCAACACATGGTTTTCTGTCGGGATCATAACCGGAAAAGCCTGTCGTATGGGATGGTGTTGAGTTGGATCTTGGTTAGGTAGGAAGAGTGTCAGTGTGGATGGTTGTCTTCCGAAGGCCGTGGGAAAGTTGGTGTTAGATGCCACCAATCTTTGGAGTTGTAATTTGTTTCAGCTGGATGATGGTGAGTACATCACGCTAGAAGAAGTGGCAAGGAAAGCACCTGAAGAAAGGGCAGAGTTGGCAGCCAAGCTTGGAATCCATGCCAGGAAGTTGAACCTCGCCGTTCAGAGTTTGGGAGGTGATGAGGAAGCCAAAGATGAAGCCGATCGCGAGGATGAGGTGGGAGCACCGGAAGCTGTGGAGGCTGAAGAAAGTGACTCGGAAGGCGAAGAGAACCGATGAAGAAGAGAAGCTCGCACCAAGAGGGAGCACGACTCCATGACGCATGAAGAGCGTGTTGTCACCTTGCTTCGTCAGCAGAACCGCATGATCGTGGAGGGCTTCGCCTACATGAAGACGCAGTTCGTCGCTGTGCACCACAAGCTAGACCAGATTGAAGCCAGTTCGGGCCATAGAGGAGAAGATGATGAAAAGTCTGATGAGTCGGAGAGCGAGTCCTTCTAGAGTGAAGCTGCAGCTACCTTGTTCGCCTTTTTCTTAGTGGTTGTATCTTCTTAGCCGTTGCTGCCGTCGTTGGATGTTTGTTGTTTGCTTTTGTTCTTGTTTTTTCTTGTTGCCTTGTGGTTTAGTTAGCTTAGTAGTAGTAGTGGGTGCTTTGTGTTGGTTGTTTTGTTCTTAGTGGTTTGCTAGAAGTTGGTGTTTGTGTTAAGATTAGAGTCCGTGATGCTCCAAAACATCCATTTGTAAACTCTTGCAAATCCTTGATTTGATATGCCTTCATTCTTGTGAAATCTTTTGAGTTTTGACCAAAAGAGTTTGTTCTTGAACCTCTTGTCACAATGTTGTTTCCCATCACCGTTTGCTTTTAATTTGTCGTACCCAAGCTTCGGGGACGGAGCTTCTTTGAAGGGGGAGAGGATGTGACACCCCGAAATCCAAATTCAATTAATGGATTAATTGAGTAACTAATCCTATTTCAATTGGTGAATTAATTCCTAAAATCCTGAAAATTCAATACTTAGGGACTAGTAATTGACTAGTCAACTCCAAAGTCAAAGTTGTTCCTTGAGCTTTGTAAGGAGTTCCCTTGTTCCTTACACTTCCTAATGTTAGTAAGGGCATTCTTGACCTTTCACTTGGTGTTAGTATTGTAACCTAACCTAGTAGACCATCTTCATTCTTCCCTTACACTTTCTAAAAATCTAGCTCCACCTTCTCTCTAAAAAGGTGGGTAGCTTTTCTTCCAAGCCAAGTTGGATCCTTGCCAAGACTTCAAGAGTTGCTTCCAAGATTCAACCTTTCTTATATTTTGGCATCTAGGAGGGTAATATCTAAGTTCATCTTGTGTTTTTGGTATCATATTAGGTGTCTTTTCTTAAGGGTAGGATCTTTATGATCTTTTGGTTTGTTCTTGAAGTAAGTTTGGAAGGTGAGCCTTGAGAGGAGCTTATTAAGGTGTAAAGTGAAGTCTTTAGTCTACAAGAGGTAACCCATGCTCTACAAAATCGATTTTGCTTACCTATATGTGATTTCTTGGATTCTACATGTGTTTTGCTATGAAATGTGAGTGTTTATGCATTGTCTTGTGAAAATGCATATCTAAACCTTGTGTTTAGGGTCCATTTGTGCCATTGCTTGGCATTTCCTTTGATTCAAGTCATTTTGTTGTATTGGGTGAGATTTGGCATGTTTTGGACTTGAATTTGAGCTTGGAGTTGAAAATCCCCGAAGGGATTATTTGTGGTATAGGGATGTACCCGCGGGCGGAACGACGGATAGGGGTCCAACCCGCCGCCCACCCACGCGGTACACAAGTTGGGCAGCCTGTACCTGCGGGCGAAACCGCGGGTAGAGGCCTACCCGTGGGTACGTGTTATGATGTTGTTGGGGATTTGTTCCCCGTGATTCTTTTGACTCGGTAGTTGGTCTTTTGACTTCCCGATGTTCTTTAGTGGAACTATTTGAGTGTCTTCTTGATGTTTCGTATGTCTAGAACTATGTGGTAGGTATCCATGTAGGTTTTTGGTGTCTTGAATCGTGCTAAGTGTTCAACATTGTGTTTCGTTGAACCGTGATAAGTCTTGTGTGTTCATCGGAACTACCTTTGGTTTACCCGCTTGATAAGCATGCTAGTTTGGTGTCTAAATGCTAGCGTGTGTGTTGTTTGTACCTTCCGATGGGTTGATGATAACTTGTGTTATTCATCGTTGTTGTTGTTGGGCTGTGACCCATTCCTTGATTGAGTATGTTTCATATCTTCGTTGTGATCCGTTGATTGATTCCTGTCCAGGGCATTTGTTGCCATGTGTGTGTACGGTACCCTCGTGTACTATGAAATTGGTGGTCTTATTGGTGGTTTGTTGGTGGGGGACGACAGTCCAGGAGGGAAAAGGTTGGACTAAGAAGTACAGGGGTCCTGGAGGTAATGGTTGGAAGAAGAAACAAGGTTGGGGGTAGCCATAGGGTTGGAAACGGGCATAAGGAAGGCATATCAACTCGTGATGGGTGATGTCACGAGGGCTTGTGTAGCCGTTGTTGTGATTTTTTCTCTTGTGACATGTGTAGTCACAAAGGCAAGTGTTGCCGCGGGTGAGTCTTATTCCTTTGCGTTGTGCATGTCGGGTTTTGATCTATTGTGTAAAGATAGATCATGCCTTGAGACTTCTTGTGAGTCATGTTGTTCTTTGTGGTCTTGGGATGTGTTCCCGTGTTATTATTGAGAGTGTTGAGTCTTGTGTTGGCTATTACTCTTGGTTTTGCACTTATATATATATGTATTCCGTTTCGAAAATGGCTTTACAACTTATATCTTACTTATGTATGTTATTTCACAAGTATTGGTGGGTTACCAGCATTATTCGCTGACCGGGCGTCGTCCCATGTTTTATTGTGTTCTTTCAGGTGATGTCTAGGCGAGTGCGCGGTCTAGTACTTGCTAGTATAGCTTTCCCCTCTCGTTTTGTGGCCTGTGAGCCAGTGTAGATGTCGAACTTTGAGGCTATGGGATTAGTTGTAAACATTGCAGATGTTGCCTGTGCATTCATCCTTATGGTGAACGTGGCATAGCACCCCGTGTTTCAGATTTTATCTATCTATCTATCTTTCAGTCTTTCGCTGTGTTTATTGTTTAGTTCCGTTATCTGCATGTTTTAAGGCTTTTTATAGCATGTTTTTAGGGGGTGTTAAACTATTACTCTTGGTTTTGAACTTATATATATGTATCCCGTTTCGAAAATGGCTTTACAACTTATATCTTATCTATGTATGATATTTCACATGTATTGGTGGGTTACCAGCATTATTCGCTGACCGGGCGTCGTCCCATTTTTATTTGTTGCTTTACAGGTTGGGTAGCTTTGCAGAGCGCGCTAGTGGCTTGTAGACTTCCTTTATTAGTGTTAAAGCCTGTGAGCCTATGTAGTTGAATTAATAGACTGTTGTAGTTGTAGTATCTGCCTGTGCACCTATGTTTGATATAGGTGTGGCATAGCATCTCCCGAATTTGTGTAGTTAGCTTCTGCCTTGCTTAATGTTAATGTTTAGACTACATCTCTTCCTAAGCTTTAATTTGGTTTTAAAAATTGTTGAAATTCGGGGGTGTTACAGTCCCCACTCCGACAAACTCCAACATTTCCTCTAACACATAGTACACGAGTGTACCGTTCATTTAATTCACAATCTCCAACAAGTGAGCCTGAAGCCCAGATTACAACTCCAATATCATTTTATGGCCACCACGAGGACCACATCTGTACCTTGGTGATTAATTGTGATACCCCAATTTATCACATGGTTGGTTGTATATTATTTAACTAGGAAAAATGTTTAATCTTTATATGCAAAAAAATTGAATTGGTTGTACTACGTTTTGAACCCCAAACACTTCTTTTGCAATCTCAAAATCCTTACCATCATGCCATCACAACTTTCATCTCATTATTCTTATTTGATGATATGTTACTTTACTATTAAAACTATTTTATATGTAATATATATAGAAATATATACATTTGAAGATTATGTATAGATTATATTTGTATGTAATATACATGTACTGTACGTACATATGCTACTTACTATTATTATGTTTTGGAAAAGTATATATTTTGGAGAAATCAAATGTTTTGGGAGAAAAAGATATTTTGAGGAATTTGTATTATCTCTATATTATGGACTAAAAATGATTTTGGGTAAATTGTGTGGAGAAAAAATTATTTTGGAGGAAAATAATTTGGAGAAAATTATTTATTTTTGGAGAACATGTTATTTTTGGAGAAAGGTATTTATTTGTGGAGAAAAGAATTATTTTAGAGAAACTAGAATATTGTGTGGTGTTCAGTAAAAGAGAGTTACTGTTCACTTGAACCAATTACTACTGATTGGGCTTAGAATCCCATGAGGGTGTATCACATAAGTTATGATCCAGTTTCGAAAATGTATGAGTATGTGGTAGTAGGTAGTGAAACCTGACTACTTGGATCATATACTACCCAGTGGCAATTTATACCATACACCTCGGCGTATAGCGCTATGTGCGCCCAGCATCAAAACGATGCCGTATGGAATTGTTTCGTAACGGACTTTTTTTATTAGTCTGTTAACGTCGTCAAATGGTAAGAAGAGGGAAGTGAGAGAGCGGCTCTAAAGAGATGGTGTCGTCGCGCCGATCATGCATATTGGATTAGAGAACACGAGAGCGATTTGATTGTTTGATTTGCGTCGTATTCTGCAATTATTGGATGTAAGCCATGTATGATTCGATTGCGCAGCAGGATATGGCGGAGATAGAGCATACAACTGATCCTGTTGGAGTGGTAGATACAGAGGATGCTAATCCAGGTATTTGATTTTTAAGATTTTATTTTGTATTTTTGTTTGATGTATGATGAATATATTGAACTCGCCATTGAATTATATAAGAATTGATATAGAATTGCTGTTTGATTGTGGTTGTTTTGGATGTTAGTATGGTTTGATTTGAAGTTGTTTCAGGGAGGTTGTACGTGTATTTTGATTTGTTCGTTTTATGATTATGTGTATTGTGCCATATGTGTATGTGTATTGTAGTTATGGATTATGTACATTAACAGTATGGGATATAGGTTTTATGTATTTTTATGATTATGTGTATTGTGCCATATGTTTATGTGTATTGTAGTTATGGATTATGTACATTAACAGTATGGGTAGTTAAACTGTATGTGATTTGCAGCTGATCAGGATTTGGTAGGGATGTCAGTGTGTTCGGTTGATGAAGCATATGACATGTATAATGATTATGCTTTTAGAGTAGGTTTTAGTGTGAGGAGGGGTAAGCAAAGATATAATTCTGCTACAAAAACAATGAAGACGAAGATGTTCCATTGTTCGAAGGATGGATTTAAAAGGAGTACATGAAAAGGGTGTTATTCTAAAATTGATGGTCGTACAGGTTGTGGTGCATTTGTCCAATTCGATTTACATGAGAATGGAATGTGGATTGTTTCGAAGCATGAGAAGTTGCATAATTATGAATTGGTTCCACCAAGCAAGAGTTACCTTCTAAGGTCACATAGGATGGTGTCTAGGAATCATATATCCTATCTTACTGATTTGAAGAGCAGTGGTGTGTCTGTTGCAGATGGTGTAAGATTCCTTAAAACACAATCAGGGGGATCACCACTTGTTGGGTTTACAAGTAGGGATGCATATAACTCTCTATGTACCGATGCATTGAACAGATTGGATGGCACCGATTCAAACACATTGATTGAAATATTCAAATGGAGGCATTCGAGTGAAAGGGATTTTTACTTTGAATTTGAGGTGGATTTGGAATCAAGTTTGTGTAGTTTTTTTTGGAGGGATGGATGGATGAGGAGAGACTATGATTTGTTCGGAGACTTGTTAGTTCACGATACAACATATCGTACTAACAAATATGACATGATTTGTGGACCTTTTGTTGGCATGAATAACCATTGCATGAATGTTATGTTTGGATGCGGTTTTTTGATGAATGAGATGATTGAGTCATTTGTATGGTTGTTTAAGAAATTTTTGAGATCTATTGATTACAAAAGTCCACAAGGCATAATGACTGATCAATGTGCTGCTATGGCTGCTGCAATTGTTCAAGTTTTTCCAAGTTCACAACATCGGCTATGTATATGGCATATTGGCGAGAACTCAAAGAAGCACATTAAAGGGTTAATAAATCAAAAAGATTTCCTAGATATATTCAATTGCTTGTTGAAGTATACGGATACAGAGGCAGAGTTTGAATTTTACTGGACAAGGTACGTGTCTGATGTATGCTTCGTTATTTTTTTTTTGTTTTTATTATTAGTTTATATATGGATTATCATTGAATTAATATTTGTAGATTATATTATACAGAATACAGAATTAATTTTTTGGATCAAGTTTATGTGTATATGTTTGATAGTTTATGTGTATTCATGTATAAGATTATGTACATTAGTCTGTTCTGTATGTTATATCCTGACATGCTTGTAGGTTTACTTTAATATATCTATGGCATGTTATTTCAGGATGGTTACAACATATAAATGTCACAATAATCATTGGATTGAAAAGTTGTATGGGTTTAGAGAAAATGGTGTCCTGCTTTTAATAAAGATTATTTTTCTGGTGGGATTTTATCTTCTCAAAGCAGTGAGACCACCAATCACTCTATTTCTAGAAGGTTGTCCAAGACATCTGGTTTGTGTGATTTTTATAACTCATTTGTTGGGGTCATATCAGAGTGGAGAAGTAGAGAGAATGGGGAAGGTGTTCGTTGTTCACAAGGTGTACCCACAATGGTGATGGATAATGTTAAGATTCTATTGCATGCTAGGGAAATTTATACAATTGAGATATACTATTTGTTTGAAGAACAATTTTTGAAAGGTGGATCACGCTATCAAGAGTGTGTGATGTTGGAAGATGGTGTGTATAAGTATCATGTCTGGAGGCTGGATGTTGATATTATTAGGCATGAAGTGATCTTTAACAGTAGACAAATGGACATTGGATGTAGTTGCAAGTTGTTTACTGAATTGGGGATTTTGTGTTGTCATTGTTTACGCATTCTAAATGTGCATTGTGTTTCTAAAGTCCCCGAGAAGTATATTTTGAAGAGGTGGACTAAAAAGGTTGTTGAAGTTGATAATGTTGATACAATGTCTAGAGTTGACAGTGGTAATGATGCATATTCTGTTTGGTTATTAGAAATTATTAGGAAATTTCAGAGGCTTGCTATTTATAGTCAGGAAAATATCGAAGGACGGAAGATTTGTGAAGAAGCAATTGCAGATGCAAAGAGAAGACTTGAAGCTGAATTTGGTGGCAGTTTATTTGAAGATTGTGACATAGGATCGACAAGTGGTGTTATAAAGGATCCATCTACTAGGCGGATGAAAGGGTTGCGGAATGGGAGGATGAGCAGCGTTATTTCAAAGAAATATAACAAAGCAAGGGGACGGAAGCATCTTGCAAATATGGTTGCTTCCAAAATAAAATCTGCTGTTCAGTCTCAAGCTGAGGGTGATATTTTAAATATTGCAGGCGATGGATATCTTGTGCACCCAAGTTCCGGAGGTTCTAGTTTTTGTCACGTTAGCACAATGTCAAGCATGGAGGATAATTAAAGCACATGTTAGTGTTAATCATCGTAGTTATATGTATCATGTATAGAATGATCTTAAATCACATAACTCAGCAGTAATAAAATAGACTTTTATTATGATATGTGCTGTTTTAAAAGTTTATGTGTATTCATTATATACTTTATGTGTATTCACTATATACTCTATGTATATTACTTTATATGATTATGTACATTTTAATTTGTGTTAATTACTTTTATATATTTATGTACATTTCTTTTTTAGATTTGCAGTTATCAGTATAGGGAAATGAAATGCTTGGTCATATGTGTATTATGTACATGTTTACATTCAGTAGGATGTTTGATTGTATATATTACCAGAAACAAAATATTTGTTAGACTTTTTTTAGTAGTATGTGCACTATTTGAAAGTTTATGTGTATTCATTATATGGGTTATGTGTATTACTTCATATGATTATGTACATTTTTTGATAGTTCATAGTTTGTGTAGTATATGCATTGATTATGCACAAAACCATATTGGGGAATATGAAGAATATAGAATACAAGTAAACATTAGATTGGATTACCAAAAGGAGCATATACAAATTTTTGATAATTGTTTATCAACTGAAACTTCCAGAAATTGAACAAAAGATACAGGTAACCCTGAGTTTGGATTAGCAGAATTGATTTTTACAGATTGTGGTTAGTAGTTTCACTTCTATTTCTTGTAGTTGTCCCTTGCTGATTGCATGACTGTTTCCATGTATTCGTTTTTCTTCCACATGATGATGTTTGCTGCATATTTTGCTCTAAGCGATGTAATGAAAGCAGCCTACAGTAAACAAAAGATACATGTTAAAATTAGCAGAAACAAGAGATAACATGTGTAATGTAGAACAAAGTTAATTATTACTTACATCACTATCACCCCCTACGAAACCAGTTTCCCACTTGTCTACCGCAGTCCCTTTGTAAGTTTCCATGTGGCGCCTGCAATACACACCACAATCTGTTGTGTTCTCTTCATCTTGCCATGGCATGTGAATGCACTCAGCTTCAATATTCTTCACTTTCCTTGCAAGGGAGTTTTTCTTCGTTTGGAGGTATTTGTAGAAATTTGTTTTCTGCACATTATAGTAATTGCATCGCGCTAGACATCGCGCTCGACTACTCAACACTTGAAAGAACACAAAGATAAACATCGGGGCGACGCTCGGTCAGCGAAAGATGCTGGTAACCCACCAATACCGTTAAGTATCATAAATAGGTATATATAAGATATAAAAACCATTTTCGAAATGGAATACATATATATAAGTCAAAAGCCAAGATCAAAAGACAGCACAAGACTCACCACTCACAAGGATAACACCGGGAACACATCCCAAACCACAAAGGTTAACCACACACAAGGATAAAGACTCACCCAACGGCAACACATGCCAAACAACACAAGCCTCCGTGACTACACACGTCACGAGAGAAGATCACACAACAATGACTACACAAGCCCTCGTGACATCACCCATAACGAGTTGATATGCCTTCCTTATGCCCTGTTCCAACCTTAGTGTAAGACCCCGTGTTACGATCCCTAAAACCAATTAATCATTTAACCAAATTACCCAAAAGAAAGAATTAAATCACAATAATTAATTAGGAAAGGCCCACCATAGTCCACGAGCCCTCATCCCTAAACACAAACTCTTAATTCCAAAAGGAATAGAATTAGCAAGCCTATAATATTAGTTCCTAACCAGGACTCCTAAATATATAAAAAGGGGACTTAAGAGGCACCTAGAACCCCCCCACCACAATAAACGACTTACCACCCCAAAGAGCTCCAAGAATTCCCTTAGAAGAAATCAAGAAAGCAAGAAAGCTTAAAGAAAGACCCTTCATAGCCAAGGAATTAATTAAGGCTAAGAGGTAACCCACGTCTGAACAAAACCTATTTTCATAGCTATGATTCCCCTCTTAGGATTTCCCCATATTATTGTGTATTGATGATTGTGATATTATTATTGATGATTGGTGGGATGATTCCATGGGTGATCTTGATGATGAGAGGTTCTTGATAATTATGGTGTTCTTGATATTTATATGATGTTCTTGATAATTGTAAGATGTTCTTGATGTTTATGTGATATTCTTACCGAATCTTGATATTAGAAGATGAATTGTGTCCTTGTTGATTTAAAAGTGATTAGAACCCTAGATTGTATCGTATGATATCATTCTAGGTATATGGGGTGGGAATTTGCATGATTGGGTGTTGATTATGTTTAGAAAAGCATGATAGGTTATGTGCCGTATGTTTCTTGATTTTGATTCGTTAATTGTCTACGTGTGTTATCAATTGCGTTTGAAAGTGTCTAAGCATGGTTTCGGGTTCCACAAAGGTTCCCGGGACGTTTTTGTGATGAAAGAGTCAGTGGGCGGTAGGTGGGGGTAGGGGACCCGCCACCTACCCGCGGCCTTCTTGGGCAACGCCGGCAGCGGGCAGCCGGCGGGCGGGCTGCTGCCCGCCGGGCACCCGCTGCCCGGATTTGCTACCGCCGGCGGGTGATCCCTCACACACCGGCTACCCGCTGGTTTGAACCCCACTTTGGGATTTTGGCTTCCCCGTTTGATGTTCCCCCGACCCCCGTGGTGTCCCAACGGACTCCGTCTATCGTGCCTATGTCTAGTTTGATATTTCGGGTACCGTTCGTAGGTTGTATGAGTCTTATATATTACATGCTAGTTGAATTAGTATCCCGTTGACCTAGGTGGAAGAAGTATGAACCCCTTAGGATTATTCTTAGTATGTGAAGGATCACGCATAGGTTTTGTTGTACGTTTTCTCCCCCTTCCCAATGTGTTAATGTGGGTTGCATGTGCTTGCTATGTGTTATGTGTGCATGATAGCCCAATTCGGTTGCGATCGGATTGGTTATTCCTGAGCTGCGGTTCAGAAGCTGGCTGCGGTCAGATTTACACTCTTGGGCTGCGGTCCACTGTTTGGTTGCGATCAAACGTTTCTACATGAGCTGCGGTTCATACTTTCCTGGTTGCGGTCAGATGACATACTCTTGGGCTGCGGTCCACTGTTTGGTTGCGATCAAACTATGATGAGCTGCGGTTCATCGGTCGGTTGCGATCGACCCCTCCGTGTTGCGATACGGGGCAGGGTGCTGCGGGGCCGTGTCAGAGCTATATGCGCTGACCCTCATGTATGGGCATGCGATTGGTCCTGTGGCGCAAACAAAGTGTGTTATGTGATGGGAAATGGAGGAGTTGTTGTTATGAGTGCCTTGGGGATGTGACTATGGGATTCTTATTGGGAATCGTATATGTTGGTTTATGATTATTAATTGTGCTTATGTTATCTGCCTTGCCTGTTGTAAACTGTATATGCTTGGTATAACTGCTGTCGGTACTTAACCCTATCTGCTGAGTCTATCCCTGTTTTAAAAGCTAGAGTTGGTAGGATATATCTCCATGCTCAAAATGGTTTTCGTATATCTCCATGTTCACAATTTTGTTTCCTTGTTACCTTCGTTTTAACTCGTTGTACCCAAGTTTCGGGGACGAAACTTCTTTGAAGGGGGAGAGGATGTGACACCCCAAAAATCCACACTCCAAAGCATGAATTAATTGAGTAATTAATTCTATTTCTCTTGAGGAATTGATTCCTAAAATCCTGATTTTTGATACTCAAGGACTAGTATTTGACTAGTCAATCTTTAAGTTGTGTTGTACCTTGTGCTTAGAGAGGAGTTCCCTTGTTCCTTACACTTTCTAAGAGTTAGTAAGGGTATCATTGTCTTTTCACTAAGAGTTAGTTTTGTAACCTAAACCTAGAAGACTTCTTCATTTTCATCCCTTACAATTCCTAGAAAATATCTCTACCTTCTCTCTAGAAAAGAAGAGTGGCTTGTTCTTCAAGCCAAGTGAGACTTTTGTCAAGATTCCAAGTTTTGCTTCCAAGATTCAATCTTTCACCTATTTGGGCATCTAGAAGGGTAAGATCTAAGCTTGTCTAGTCTTTTTGGTTCCATCTTAGTTGTCTTTTTCTTAAAGGTAGGATCTTTATGATCTTTTGGTTTGATCTTGAAGTGGGTTTGACTAGGGAGCTTAGTGGAGAGCTTGTTGTGGTGTAAGAAGAGTCTTTTGGTCTTCAAGAGGTAACCCATGCTCTACAAAACCTATTTTTCTTACCTATATATGATTTCTTGGCTTCTATTTGTGTTTTGTTATGAAATGTGAGAGTTTATACATTTATCTTGTGATATTGCATATCTAGAGCTTGTGTTTAGGATTCCTTTGTGCCATTGCTTGACATTTTCCATGGTTCAAGTCATTTTGTTGTGTCTGGTGAATGTGGGTGTAGTTCCGGATCCTGCTGTTGTCCTATTTTGATTTCCTCGAAGAGTGTAGGTATGATTTGCGTGTTGAATAAGTGGACGTCGGGGTGGACTTGATCTTGCTCTATTATTTCCAAATTCAGTCTCTGGAATTCCTTGTACAACTGGTCCGGTATGATCCAGGTGGTGTTGAGGGAGTGGCTAGTCTTTCTGCTTAGGGCGTCTGCCACAATGTTAGCTTTCCCTTCGTGGTATTGGATGTCAAGATCGTAGTCCTTTATGAGTTCTAGCCACCTTCGTTGTCTCATGTTTAGGTCTTTCTAGGTGAAGATGTACTTTAGTAGTCCTTTTTCATGAGTTTGTTGAGGGGTTGGGCTTGAAACACCCCGTGTTACGGCCCCTAAAACCATTTAATTAATTAATTAATAGCCCAAAAGAAAGAATAAATTATAACTAATTAGGGAAAAAGGCCCACCATAGTCCATGGGCCCTCATATATAAACCCAACCCCTAAACCCAATCCTTAGTCCCAAAAGGAATAGAATTAGCGAGCCTATAATATTAGTCCCTAATTAGGACTCCTAAATATATAAATAGGGGACTTAAGAGGCACCTATGACTCCCCACACGTCTAAACGCCCCACCACCCCAGGAGAGCTCCAAGAATTCCCTTAGAAGAAAGCAAGAAAGCAAGAAAGCTTAGAGAAAGACCCTTCATAGCCAAGGAACTAATTAAGGCTAAGAGGTAACCCATGTCTCAACAAAACCTATTTTCATAGTTATGATTCCCCTTAGGGTTTCCCCATATTATTGTCTATTAATGATTGGTGATGATTATTATTAATGATTGATATAATGATTCCATGAGGAATCTTGATAATCTTGATGTTGGGAGATTCTTGGTAATTATGGTGTTCTTGATTCTTACATGGGGATCTTGATGATTAATTGGAATTCTTGATGATTATGTGATGTTCTTGATAATTGTGTGTTGTTCTTGATGCTTATGCGTTATTCTTACTGAATCTTGTAATTAGAAGACGAACCGTATTCCTGTTGATATAAAAGCGATTAGAACCCTAGGTTGTATCGTATGATATTATTCTTGGTTTATCGGGTGGGGAAATCGCATGTTTGGGTGTTGATTATGTTTAGAAAAGCATGATAGGTTATGTGCCGTTCGTTTCTCGTATTTGATCCGTTAATTGTCTACGTGCTGTCGTTAATTGCGTTGTAAAGTGTCTAAGCATGGTTTCGGGTTCCACAACGGTTCCCGGGGTGAAATTATGTGATAAGAGTCAGTGGGGGGTAGGTGGGGGGGTGGGGGCCCGCCACCTACCCACGGCCGGAAATAGTATATCCGGCAGCGGGCGGGCAGCTGCCCGCAGGCGACCCGCTGCTCGGAACAGTATGTCCGGCGGGCAGCCGGCGGGTGGCCCCCCCACCCACCGGCTACCCGCTGGAAATTCCCCCAACCCGGGATCCCGGCTTCCCCGTTTGATGTTCCCCGTTCCCCGTGGTGTCCCAACGGACTCCGTTTATCGTGCCTATGTCTAGTTTGATGTTTCGGGTACCGTTCGTAGGTTTATGAGTCTATTATATTGCATGCTAGTTGAATTGGTATCCCGTTGACCTAGGTGGAGGAAGTATGAACCCCTTAGGACTATTCTTAGTAAGTGATGGATCACGCATAGGTTTTGTTATACGTTTTCTCCCCCTTCCTAATGTGTAATGTGGGTTGCATGTGCTTGCTAGGTGTTATGTGTGTGTTACCCCAATTCGGTTGCGATCGGATTGGTTATCCTGAGCTGCGGTTCAGAAGCTGGCTGCGGTCAGATTGACACTCTTCGGCTGCGGTCCACCGTTTGGTTGCGATCAAACGTTTCTATACGAGCTGCGGTTCGTCCTTTTTCCTGGCTGCGGTCAGATGACATTCTCTTGGGCTGCGGTCCACTGTTTGGTTGCGATCAAACACTATGATGAGCTGCGGTTCATCGGTCGGTTGCGATCGACCCCTCCGTGTTGCGATACAGGGCAGGGTGCTGCGGGGCCGTGTCAGAGCTATATGCGCTGACCCTCATGTATGGGCATGCGATTGGTCCTGTGGCACCAACAAAGTGTGCTATGTGTTGAGATATGGATGAGTGGTGATCATGAGTGTCTTGGGGATGTGACTACGGGATTTATGTTGGGGATTGTTGGTGTTGAGTTATGATTATGGTTATGCTTTGCCTTATCTGCCTTATCTGTTGTGAACTGCATATGCTCGTTATAACTGTTGCTTGTGTCTGGCCTTACCTGTCGAGTCATTCCCGGTTTTAAAGCTAGAGTTCGTAGGATATATCTTCATGCTCAAAATGGTTTTCGTATATCTATATATATCTCTATATGTAATGTATTTCAACGCGTTGGAGTGGGTTACCAGCATCTCTCGCTGAACAGATATATTTGGCTTTCAGGCACAGAGGACTAGAGCACTGGAGCGCGCTAGAATTGGAGCGTAGAAATAGATTAGTTTCCCTTTCGGCCTGCATGCCATACTATGCATTGTGTTTCAATGGATATTAGTTAGACAGCCTGTGCACCTGGGTTCTCTAGCCCAGGTGTGGCATAGCACCCCGTACACTTATGATATACTTTGGGATGTAATGAGATATTACCTTTATTATATAAGCTTAAAATGTCTTGAAAATCTGGGGTGTTACAGTTGGTATCAGAGCCTAAGTTTGACCCTAGGAAAAGACTCGTAAGACCAGACTTTAGGACATTAGGCTTGAACTCCAGGTACCTAGGAACATAGGACTCAGGAATCTTAGGACGCGCGGTGAGATTGTGAAACCTACACACAACTTCCCTACACCTTACCCTTCCTCATTCTAAAACCCTTCCCCACTTATCACTTCATAAGAAGTGCGTCAGACTCTAATTTAACATTCTTATGGAACACTAACCAGAAAGACGATAGCATGGCACCAAACAGAAGACAATCAAGAACTCCAGAGCCCACCACAGACGACCCCTTGACCCAATCCCTACAGCAGCTAACACAAGTCGCACAGGCACTAAGTGACGCGGCCCTTCGCAACAACAGGTCCCCACCACCTCCATCAAACGCAAACTCAGACGTCGCCCGACAAGTTTCAAATCACCGACCACCCACGTTTTCGGGAGAAGAGGATCCCGCGGTCCTGGAAGAATGGATCCGAACCCTTGATAAGATTTTTGGGGTAGTAGAATGACCGGAGGAACGCCGCGTAGAGATAGCCTCGTTCTACTTCGGACACGAGGCCGATCTCTGGTGGATCCACGAGGGGCCCACTTATCAACAAGAACCAGGATTCAATTGGGAGAACCTCAAGACACGACTACGAGAGAGATTCTATCCAACCCACGTAAAAGCATCCATGTACGAGGAGTTCCTTCATCTAAAACAAGGAACGGCCACCGTCATAGAATACCATAAGCGATTCCTCGAGCTGGCACGCTTCGCGCCAGAGCTAGTCCCCACCGAGGTAACCAAGATAGAGAGATTCGTGTCAGGCCTCAACTTCGAAGCTCGAAAGGCGCTAGTGGTAAGCAGACCTCGAACACTCAACGAGGCTTACTCCAGTGCCGCGAATCTCTATCGAATCCAACTACTCCAACGCGGAGTTCAGGAACAAATACGAAGAAGAAACACTGGAAGTGGGGCACCGCCGATGAAAAGAACGAGAAACGACACCGGCACAAGGTCGAACAACCCGACCAACCAAAGACCGCCCCTGGGAAACAACGAAGCTAATCCAAGAGGCTTCCCTTGCCCGAGATGCAACAAAAGCCACAGGGGCAAGGATTGCGCGGGCAACCCCTGGCAATGCTTCAATTGCGGAGAGGAAGGACACAAGGCCTTCCAGTGCACTCAACCCCAAAGACCACGCCCCACCACCGTGGGTCAACACGGGGGCACCGGCCATCAAGGGAGTTACGGCGCTCCCGGGAAGGTATTTGTCATGAGCCACACTCAAGCCAACCTCGGAAACGAAGAAGACCTAGAGGGGGAAAACCCAACCCCGGAAGACGAGGACCATACGGATCCCACCGAAGAAAACCCAGAAAACGAATTCTGTCTAGGATAAACCATCACACCCCTTGTATCGTATGGACCACCTATTTAGCTTAAATACTTCGAAAACATTATGTCTATTTAGCTTAGCTACTTCGGAAGTATTATGAATAAGGATCTTTGGTCAAACTTCAATTTCCACTACGAAAATAAAGCACAAGTGATATCATTAACCCAACCCTTCCCCCACTAAAGGACAAATAAGGAAAAAGGACAAAGGAAGACCACACCACCAAGAAATGCCTAATGTCACCATTAGGAATTGAACACTAGACCTCACATTTACAAGTCCAAGTCCCAACCACCAAACCATGAGTGTTTCTTGAAACCATAAGGGAACACTCCCTTAATAAACCTCTCCAAATCCCTAAAACCCATAAAATCCCCAAATCATAAACCCTTATCCTTCTTCCCCAAATCACCCAAACCCCCCTCTTCCCTCTCTCTCACGCCCCCCCTAACCTTCACCGGCCATCCACCGTAGAAGCGCCGCCACCACGCAACGCCGCCCAACCAAACGCCGCCGCCGGCCGACAAACGACCGCCAGCCCGCGACGCCGCACCACCACCCGAAACCGGCCACCCCACTCCACCCGGTAGACGCCCAGCTCCAGCCCGCTGCCACCACCATCCGGCATCACTTGAAGACTGCTGCTGCCCCACCTCGCCGGACCAGCATCGGAGCCAGCCGCCGCCGTCCCCTCGCTCGCGACAACACCACGCCGCCGCGCCACCGCCCCAGCCGGCCGCCTCCCGTCGCCCACGGCGAACCCGACAGTAACCCGCTACCACGCAACACCAAAACGACACGGGGCTGCCGCCACCAGCACGCCGTCGCCTTCCCTCGCCAAATCGACGCCAGAAACGCTGCTCGCCGGCGTCTCCCGTGAAAACAAGCGAAAAACCGCCGCTGGAAACCCGCCGTAAAGCTTGCCGGAAAACCGCCGTCGCCGCCATGCCGGAAAAAAAGGAGTCGCCGGGAAACGTCACCAACAAACGATCATCACCATGCCAAAGAAACCTCTCGGAATTCGCACCCCGGAGTGGAGCAATGCCGATTACACCGTAATCGGAGGTAAAGCACTCGAATCCGACCAATTCTCTCCGGAATTGGTTGACATGCTTAGACATCAAGGGCTTTTAGATACTTACCTCGCCATCAAAGGGGACACATACCCCGAATTGGTGAAAGAATTCTACCAACACCTTGTGGCCACCAAACGGGGTGACAAAGTAGAAATTACCACCAAGGTCCGTGGCAAGGAAATTGTGCTTTCCGAAGGCCGGTTGGCCAAGCTCTTGAAATTGACCACCACGGGTGTGTCTAACTATGACCGAAAGGGGTGGATTGATACCCAAACTATGGGATACAAAGACTATCTCGGGTACCTACTCGGGAAAGAGGACGGGTTCACCTCGGCCACTCGACCCAACCGAAAGTGGCTATCGGCGGAGCAAAAGATATTGGTTATGATTATAACCGATAGCCTCTTGCCCACCAATAACAAGAGCAAGGATGTGGGGAGCTTGGAGTGCACCTTTGCGTATCTCCTAAAACATAAAATCAAGTTCAACCTGTCGGCACTCATGCTAAAGCACATAGAGTTCTGCAAAACAAACAACCGGCTTAGCCTACCTTACGGGATGATCCTAAGTTGGATCATGGAGAAAAAGGGGGTAGACCTAAGCCACACCGAGGTCAAAACCGCCAATGGCATGGTTTTCAATGCCCAAAACCTCCGCCGCAACGACATCTACTACATCGAAGGAGGACACTATCTCACCCTCGAAGAAATTTGCCAAAAACCCGATGAGGAACGTAGGGAATTGGTTGATCGGTTGGACATCTCCAACAAAAAGCTCAAGCGGGCCATGCAAGATTGGGGAGGCACGGAGGGAAATGAAGGACAAGAGGAAGACGGGCCTAACCCGTCAGTGCACCCACAGCCAGGAGAGAACGCGAGGGGGCAAGACGAGGGTTCGGTCAACGAACGCATACTCGCACAGCTCGACCGGCAGAATCAAATCATGGAAGAAGGGTTCTCATCCCTGATTCACACCACACGCACACTCGATCAAAGGGTAGCAGCGATCGAGGCCGCCTTGGGCACACGCGGTGCACCCAGTTCCAGCGCAGGAAACCGAGGTACAACCGAAAACTTCTTTATCACAACACCATCAAAAGTTCAGCCTACCCCAAGCCAAGACAAACGTAAGGCCGCAACCCTAATCAGGAGGCCGAGCTACGAGGTGTCTAGGGGTGAAAGGATGGACTATAACACCGGGCTTCGGGGACGAAGCCCCTTGTAAGGGGGGGAGAGTGTAACACCCCGTGTTACGGCCCCTAAAACCATTTAATTAATTAATTAATAGCCCAAAAGAAAGAATAAATTATAACTAATTAGGGAAAAAGGCCCACCATAGTCCATGGGCCCTCATATATAAACCCAACCCCTAAACCCAATCCTTAGTCCCAAAAGGAATAGAATTAGCGATCCTATAATATTAGTCCCTAATTAGGACTCCTAAATATATAAATAGGGGACTTAAGAGGCACCTATGACTCCCCACACGTCTAAACGCCCCACCACCCCAGGAGAGCTCCAAGAATTCCCTTAGAAGAAAGCAAGAAAGCAAGAAAGCTTAGAGAAAGACCCTTCATAGCCAAGGAACTAATTAAGGCTAAGAGGTAACCCATGTATCAACAAAACCTATTTTCATAGTTATGATTCCCCCTTAGGGTTTCCCCATATTATTGTGTATTAATGATTGGTGATGATTATTATTAATGATTAATATAATGATTCCATGAGGAATCTTGATAATCTTGATGTTGGGAGATTCTTGGTAATTATGGTGTTCTTGATGCTTACATGGGGATCTTGATGATTAATTGGAATTCTTAATGATTATGTGATGTTCTTGATAATTGTGTGTTGTTCTTGATGCTTATGCGTTATTCTTACTGAATCTTGTAATTAGAAGACGAACCGTATTCTTGTTGATATAAAAGCGATTAGAACCCTAGGTTGTATCGTATGATATTATTCTTGGTTTATCGGGTGGGGAAATCGCATGTTTGGGTGTTGATTATGTTTAGAAAAGCATGATAGGTTATGTGCCGTTCGTTTCTCGTATTTGATCCGTTAATTGTCTACGTGCTGTCGTTAATTGCGTTGTAAAGTGTCTAAGCATGGTTTCGGGTTCCACAACGGTTCCCGGGGCGAAATTATGTGATAAGAGTCAGTGGGGGGTAGGTGGGGGGGTGGGGACCCGCCACCTACCCACGGCCGGAAATAGTATATCTGGCAGCGGGCGGCCGGCGGGCGGGCAGCTGCCCGCCGGCGACCCGCTGCCCGGAACAGTATGTCCGGCGGGCAGCTGGCGGGTGGTCCCCCCACCCACCGGCTACCCGCTGGAAATTCCCCCAACCCGGGATCCCGGCTTCCCCGTTTGATGTTCCCCGTTCCCCGTGGTGTCCCAACGGACTCCGTTTATCGTGCCTATGTCTAGTTTGATGTTTCGGGTACCGTTCGTAGGTTTATGAGTCTATTATATTGCATGCTAGTTGAATTGGTATCCCGTTGACCTAGGTGGAGGAAGTATGAACCCCTTTGGACTATTCTTAGTAAGTGATGGATCACGCATAGGTTTTGTTATACGTTTGCTCCCCCTTCCTAATGTGTAATGTGGGTTGCATGTGCTTGCTATGTGTTATGTGTGTGTTACCCCAATTCGGTTGCGATCGGATTGGTTATCCTGAGCTGCGGTTCAGAAGCTGGCTGCGGTCAGATTGACACTCTTCGGCTGCGGTCCACCGTTTGGTTGCGATCAAATGTTTCTATACGAGCTGCGGTTCGTCCTTTTTCCTGGCTGCGGTCAGATGACATTCTCTTGGGCTGCGGTCCACTGTTTGGTTGCGATCAAACACTATGATGAGCTGCGGTTCATCGATCGGTTGCGATCGACCCCTCCGTGTTGCGATACGGGGCAGGGTGCTGCGGGGCCGTGTCAGAGCTATATGCGCTAACCCTCATGTATGGGCATGCGATTGGTCCTGTGGCGCCAACAAAGTGTGCTATGTGTTGAGATATGGATGAGTGGTGATCATGAGTGTCTTGGGGATGTGACTACGGGATTTATGTTGGGGATTGTTGGTGTTGAGTTATGATTATAGTTATGCTTTGCCTTATCTGCCTTATCTGTTGTGAACTGCATATGCTCGTTATAACTGTTGCTTGTGTCTGGCCTTACCTGTCGAGTCATTCCCGGTTTTAAAGCTAGAGTTCGTAGGATATATCTTCATGCTCAAAATGGTTTTCGTATATCTATATATATCTCTATATGTAATGTATTTCAACGCGTTGGAGTGGGTTACCAGCATCTCTCGCTGAACAGATATATTTGGCTTTCAGGCACAGAGGACTAGAGCACTGGAGCGCGCTAGAATTGGAGCGTAGAAATAGATTAGTTTCCCTTTCGGCCTGCATGCCATACTATGCATTGTGTTTCAATGGATATTAGTTAGACATCCTGTGCACCTGGGTTCTCTAGCCCAGGTGTGGCATAGCACCCCGTACACTTATGATATACTTTGGGATGTAATGAGATATTACCTTTATTATATAAGCTTAAAATGTCTTGAAAATCTGGGGTGTTACAGGGCTATCCTGGTGAAGTCGGGTACAAACCTCCTGTAGTAGCCAGCCAAGCCTAGGCAGCTTCGGACTTCTGAGAGTGAGCTCAGTGTGGTCCATTCCTTAACGGCATGGATTTTGGCGGGGTCCACCTTAATTCCTTCCTTGGCTTTCACGTGGCCTAGGAAGGCCACACTGTCTTTCCAGAATTGGCATTTAGTGAACTTGGCGTATAGTTGGTGCTCTCTCAGGGTCTGCAGGGTTATGCGGAGGTGTCTTTCTTGTTCTTCCTTGTTTCGGGAGTAGACTAGGATGTCATCAATGAATACAATGACGAAGTCATCCAAGTGGGGTCGGAATACCCGGTTCATGAGGTCCATGAATATGGCGGGTGCATTGGTGAGTTCGAAGGGCATTACTGTGAATTCATAGTGGCCGTAGCGTGTCCGAAAGGTTGTTTTCTGAATGTCTGGTTTGGCCACTTGTATTTGGTGATATCCGGACCTTAGGTCAATTTTTGAGAATACCCCTGCCCCTTTTAGTTGGTCGAACAAGTCATCGATACGAGGGAGGGGGTACTTATTCTTTATCGTGACCTGGTTAAGTTCCCGGTAGTCGATGCACAGGCGCACGCTTCCATCCTTCTTTTTAACAAATAGTACTGGCGCCCCCCATGGGGAGGTGCTGGGGCGGATGTATCGTTTATCCAGCAATTCCTGTAGTTGTGTTTTCAGTTCCTTCATTTCTTTTGGTGCCAACCTGTAGGGTGGTTTAGAGATCGGGGCAGCGCCGGGTAAGAGGTCTATGGTGAACTCGACATCTCTGACTGGGGGTGCCCCGGGGATTTCGTCCGGGAAGACGTCGGTGAATTCGTTTACCACTAGAATGGTTTGTGGTCCGGGGGTTTTGGCGTTGAGGTCCTCGACCGGGCATAGGAAGGCCTCGCTTCCCTTGGTTAGGTATTTCTTCATTTTCATCATGTTCACCAATTTGATCCCTGATTCCTGGGGGGTCCCGCGGTGTGATACCCTTTTACCGTTTGGACCCCGTAGGACCACTTCTTGTTCTCCGCATAGGATTTGCGCTTGGAATTTCCCTAGCCAGTCCATGCCCAAGATCACTTGTACCCCATCTAGCTTGAATTGTATTAAATTGCTGGGAAATTCCACCCCTTGGATGGTAATCATTACGATCTCGTACATGCGGTCGCATTTTATGATTTCGCCGGATGCCACCTTGACCTGAAGTCGGACCTTGGTGCTGGCGTTGAGGTCGAGCTGAGTGGCAAACTCGGTTGTTATAAACGAGTTGGTAGCCCTTGAGTTGAACAATATAGTGGCGGGAGTGGCGTGTACCAGGATTTGCTTAGAGTAAGGATCCTTTCCTGAATGGTTGGCGTTGAGACATTATGAGGTGAGATGGCCCTGGGGTTCTTAGGCCCTTGGGTGGGGTTTGTGTGATTCCCCTCAGGTTTCCTTTTGTACCCCAGGTGTGACTCCCGGGGTTGGTTTGTTACTTGTTGTAGTTCGAATGCCTTGGCATAGGCTTCCCCGAGGGTCCTTGGTTCTTGTGTGGCCAGGGCTTTCTGGTGTTCGGGATCAAGGCCTGTTATGAACTTTTTGACCTTGATCATCTCGGTGGGTACTAGCTCGGGGGTGAAACTCTAAAAACACGACTACGAGAACAATTCTACCCCAATCATCTAAAAGCCACCATATACGAAGAGTTCCTCCACCTAAAACAAGGGGAATCACACAAATCCCACCCGAGGACCTAAAAGCTCCAGGACTGTCTCACCCCTAAAGTCACGACACCGATTACTCAAGGAAGAATCCTCACCCAAAGCAAAGCCAGGATCGGAGACAATAACATAGTCTCCAGAACCTTCTTAGTACACGCCACCCCCGCCACTATACAATTTGATTCAAGGGCTACCAACTCATTTATAGCAACCGAGTTCGCCACTCAACTCAGCCTTAACGCCAGCACCAAGGTCCAACTCCAGGTCAAGGTGGCCTCTGGCGAAATCATGAAATGCGACCGCATGTACGAGAACGTAATGATCACCATCCAGGGAGTGGACTTTCCCAGCAACTTAATACAGTTCGGACTGGATGGGGTACAAGTGATCTTGGGCATGGACTGGCTAGGGAAATTCCAAGCACAAATCCTGTGCGGAGAACAAAAAGTGGTCCTACAGGAACCGAACGGAAAAAGGGTGTCATACCGCGGGACCCGCCATGATCCGGGGATCAAACTTGTGAACATGACGAAAATGAAGAAGTACCTAAACCAAGGAAGCGAGGCCTTCCTATGCTCGGTCGAGAACCTCAACACCAAACCACCCGAACCAAAATCCATTCCAGTGGTAAACGAATTCACCGACGTCTTTCCAGATGAAATCCCCGGGGCACCCCCAGACAGGGAAGTCGAGTTCACCATAGACCTTGTACCTGGCGCTGCCCCGATCTCCAAACCACCCTACAGGCTAGCACCAAAAGAAATGAAGGAACTGAAAACACAACTCCAGGAATTGCTAGATAAAGGTTACATCCGCCCCAGCACCTCCCCATGGGGAGCACCGGTACTATTTGTTTAAAAGAAAGACGGGAGCATGCGCCTATTCATCGACTACAAGGAACTTAACCAAGTCACAATAAAGAACGGGTACCCCCTTCCCCGGATAGATGACTTGTTCAACCAACTTAAGGGGGCAGGGGTGTTCTAGAAAATTGACCTAAGGTCCGGATATCACCAAATACAAGTGGTCAAACCAGACATTCAGAAAACGGCCTTCCGGACACGTTACGACCACTATGAATTTACAGTAATGCCCTTCGGACTTACTAATGCACCCGCCATATTCTTGGACCTCATGAACCGGGTTTTCCGACCCCACCCGGATGACTTTGTCATTGTATTCATTGCCGACATCCGAGTCTACTCCCGAAATAAGGAAGAACACGAAAGACACCTCCGCATAACCTTGCAAACTCTAAGAGAACACCAACTATATGCTAAGTTCTCAAAATGCGAATTCTGGAAAGACAGCGTGGCCTTCCTAGGCCACATGATAACCAAAGAAGGAATTAAGGTAGACCCCGCCAAGGTCCATGCCGTTAAGGAATGGACCACACCAAGTTCGCTGTTAGAGGTCCGCAGCTTCCTAGGCCTGGCTGGTTACTACAGGAGGTTTGTACCCGACTTTACTAATATAGCTCAACCTCTCATCAAACTTATGAAAAAGGAGACCCCCTTCCGATGGGACGACAACTGCATCGCGGCCTTTCAGGAATTGAAAGATAAACTGTAACACCCCGAAATTTTAAAACTTTTAAAGACTTATATAATAACGGTATTCTCTTATTAAATCCCAAACAGAGCATTGTTAAACATAAAGGTACGGGGTGCTATGCCACACCTCAGCTGGAGAACTCAGATGCACAGGCTAACGAACTAAATTCCGTAATAATGTAAATGGCACGCAGGCCAAAAGGGAAACTATCTACACTACGCCTCGAATCTCTAGCGCGCTCTGGTGTCTACTCATCAGTGCCTGAAAGCCAAATATATCTGTTCAGCGAGAGATGCTGGTAACCCACTCCAACGCGTTGAAATACATTACATATAGAGATATATATAGATATACGAAAACCATTTTGAAGCATGAAGATATATCCTACGAGACTCTAGCTTTTAAAACGGGGATAGACTCAAGAGATAGAGCTAAGCACAGACAACAATTATACCAAGCATATACAGTTTACAAACAGGCACGACAGATAAAGATGAGCACAATAAATATTCCTAACCCAACATATACGAATCCCTAGCATAATTCCCATAGTCACACCCCAAGGCACTCATAACAACAACTCATCCATATCTCATCACATAAGCACACTTCGTTGGCGCCACAGGACCAATCGCATGCCCATACATGAGGGTCAGCGCATATAGCTCAGACACGGCCCCGCAGCACCCTGCCCCGTATCGCAACACGGAGGGGTCGATCGCAACCGACCGATGAACCGCAGCTCATCATAATGTTTGATCGCAACCAAACAGTGGACCGCATCCCAAGAGTATGTCATCTGACCGCAGCCAGGAAATATGAACCGCAACTCATGTAGAAACGTTTGATCGCAACCAAACGGTGGACCGCAGCCCAAGAGTGTAAATCTGACCGCAGCCAGATTCTGAACCGCAGCTCAGGAATAACCAATCCGATCGCAACCGAATTGGGGTACCATGCACACATAACACATAGCAAGCACATGCAACCCACATTAACACAATGGGAAGGGGGAGAAAACGTATAACGAAACCTATGCGTGATCCTTCACATACTAAGAATAATCCTAAGGGGTTCATACTTCTTTCACCTAGGTCAATGGGGTACCAATTCAACTAGCATGCAATATATAAGACTCATACAACCTACGAACGGTACCCGAAATATCAAACTAAACATAGGCACGATAGACAGAGTCCGTTGGGACACCACGGGGGTCGGGGGAACATCAAACGGGGAAGCCAAAATCCCAAAGTGGGGTTCAAACCAGCGGGTAGCCAGTGGGTGAGGGATCACCCGCCGGCGGTAGCAAATCCGGGCAGCGGGTGCCCGGTGGGCAGCTTCCCGCCCGCCGGCTGCCCGCTGCCGGCGTTACCCAAGGAGGCCGCGGGTAGGTGGCGGGTCCCCTACCCCCACCTACCCCCCACTGACTCTTTCATCACAAAAAGGCCCCGGGAACCTTTGTGGAACCGAAACCATGCTTAGACACTTTCAAACGCAATTGATAACACACGTAGACAATTAACGGATCAAAATCAAGACACATACGGCACATAACCTATCATGCTTTTCTAAACAAAATCAACTCCCAATCATGCGAATTCCCACCCCATATGCCAAGAATGATATTATACGATACAACCTAGGGTTCTAATCACTTTTAAATCAACAAGGACACAATTCATCTTCTAATATCAAGATTCGGTAAGAATATCACATAAACATCAAGAACATCTTACAATTATCAAGGACATCATATAATCATCAAGAACGTCATATAATTATCAAGAACACCATAATTATCAAGAACCTCTCATCATCAAGATCACCCATGGAATCATCCCACCAATCATCAATAATAATATCACAATCATCAATACACAATAATATGGGGAAATCCTAAGAGGGGAATCATAGCTATGAAAATAGGTTTTGTTGAGACATGGGTTACCTCTTAGCCTTAATTAATTCCTCGGCTATGAAGGGTCTTTCTTTAAGCTTTCTTCTTTCTTGATTTCTCCTGAGGGGATTCTTGGAACTTCTTGTGTGGTGAGAGATTATGGTGGTGAAAGATCTAGGTGCCTCCTATATCCCTATTTATATATTTAAGACTCCTAATTAGGGTCTGAATGGTATGGGTTTACTAATTCTATTCATTATAGGACTAAGGGCTTATTTTAGGGATAAGGGTCCATGGTCCATAGTGGACCATATTAATTAATTAAAGGGAATCCTAATCGTAGTCTGAATAGTAAAAGGCCTACTTCCTTTATTCCTAATAGATAACTAGGTCTAGGATTCCTAATTAGAATATGAATAGTAAAGGGTTTACTTTCTTTATTCGTAATAGGCTTAAGACTCTAATTTAGGCAAGGGTCCACAGTTCATGGTGGACATTAATAATTAATTAAAGGAAACCTAACTGCATTAAATCATATTTAAATATTATTAACGGGATTAATTAAATAATTAATCCGAGATTGAAGGCCGTAACACGGGGTGTTACATAAACTAACCACGGCACCCGTACTAGCCATCCCCTTCGGAGTGGAGGGATTTGAGGTCTTCAGTGACGCATCCAAAAAGGGGTTGGGTTGCGTGTTAATGCAAAAAGGCAAAGTAATAGCATACGCATCGAGGCAACTCAAAACCCACGAAGAAAATTACCCCACCCATGACCTCGAGCTAGCTGCTACCGTATTCGCGCTGAAAATTTGGAGGCACTACCTATACGGAGTGCAATGCAAGATCTACACAGACCATAAGAGCCTAAAGTACATCTTCACTCAGAAAGACCTAAACATGAGACAACGAAGGTGGCTAGAACTCATAAAAGACTACGACCTAGACATTCAGTACCACGACGGAAAAGCTAACATTGTGGCAGACGCCCTAAGCAGGAAGGCTAACCACTCCCTCGACGCCACCTGGGTCCTACCCGACCAGCAGTACAAAGACTTCTAGAAGCTAAACTTGGAAATAATAAAGCAAAATCAAACCCACCCCGAGATCCACCTATTCAACACACAAATCATACCCACACTCTTCGAAGAAATCAAAATAGGACAGCAGCAGGATCCGGAACTAGATAAAATACGCCTCAACCTAACCCAAGGTAGGTGGTGCGTGCCCACGACGCATCCCCACTTAAAACAACAAATCTTGGAGGAAGGACACAACGCCCCATACTCGGTGCACCCCGGGGGTGACAAACTATACCAAGAGGTGAAGAGGTCGTTTTGGTGGCCCAACATGAAAAAGGAAGTCGCATATTTCATGGCCAAATGCCTGAACTGCCAAAGGGTGAAGGCCGAACGATGCAAACCCAAGGGACTCGTGCAACCCCTTGAGATACCACAAGGAAAGTGCGATTCCATATCCATGGACTTCGTCGGAGGATTACCCCCAACAACAACCGGCAAGGATAAAATTTGGGTCATAGTGAACCGACTAACCAAAACGGCGCAATTCATTGCAATGAAGGAGACATGGACGATGACACAACTAGCCCAAGCCTACCTAGCCCGAGTGGTGAAATACCACGGAATTCCCCGAAACATTGTGTCTGATAGAGACTCCAGGTTCCTCTCACAATTCTGGAAGTCACTGCAATCGGCCTAGGGGACACAACTAAAACTACGCACGGCAATCCACCCCACCATTGAAGGCCAAACCGAAAGAACCATTCAGACTCTCGAAGACATGCTGAGGGCCTGTGTGCTAGACTTCCAAGGGACATGGGAAGAACACCTAGACCTCATTGAATTCTCGTACAACAACAGCTACCACGCAAGCATCCGTATGGCACCCTACGAAGCCTTATACGGACAAAAATGCAGAACTCCCTTGTGTTGGGAGGACATGGTCGACCCGGTGACACTAGGGCCCCAATACCTACAAGACACCATAACCAAGGTCAAACACATCCAAGAAAGGATGAAGGCTGCTCAGGACCGCCAGAAATCCTACGACGACATAAAGAGAAAACAAGCCGAATTTAACCCCGGAGACAAGGTTTGGTTGAGAATCTCACCCACACGAGGGGTAATGAGATTCGGAAGAAAAGGAAAACTCAGCCCCCGATTTATCGGCCCTAATGAAATCATAGAAAGGGTCGGGAATCTAGCCTACCGCCTTGCTCTACCCATCGAACTAGAAAGAGTACACAACGTATTCCACATATCCCAGCTAAAGAAATACGTGCACGACCCAAGCCACGTGCTACAACCCGAGGTCGTGGACCTCGACGAGTCTCTAGCATACGAAGAAAGACACGTAAGAATCCTGGACACCGAGATAAGAACCACCCGTCATCAGGCCATAGAAATAGTAAAAGTCCTCTAGACCAACCATGGGACCGAAGAAGCAACATGGGAACTCAAGGACACAATGAAGGAACGCTACCCCGAAATCTTCACACCAGGTAACCAAGAGGGAGTCGCCCGATAAGAACCAAGCTCGGGGACGAAGCTTCCCGTTAAGGAGGGGAGAGTGTAACACCCCGTGTTACGACCCCTAAAACCAATTAATCATTTAACCAATTATCCAAAGAAAGAATTAAATTACAATAATTAATTAGGGAAAATGCCCACCATGGTCCGAGGGCCCTCACCCCTAAAACCCAACCCCTAGCCCTAAAAGGAATAGAAGTAGCAAGCCTATAATATTAGTTCCTCATTAGGACTCCTAGATATATAAATTGGGGACTTAAGAGGCACCCAGAACCCCCCACCATAATAATCCCTCACCACACAAGAAGTTCCAAGAATTCCCCTAGGAGAAATCAAGAAAGAAGAAAGCTTCAAGAAAGGCCCTTCATAGCCAAGGAATTAATTAAGGCTAAAAGGTAACCCATGTCTCAACAAAACCTATTTTCATAGCTATGATTGTAACACCCCAGATTTTCAAGACATTTAAAACTTATAATAAAGGTAGAATCTTATTAAATCCCAAGATATAAATACAAGCGTTCGGGGTGCTAAGCCACACCTGGGCTAGAGAACCCAAGTGCACAGGCTAACTAACTAATATCCTCAAAGCGTAAATACATAAACGTGGTACGCAGGCCAAAAGGGAAACTATCTACTTCTAAGTTCTAGCGCACTCCAGTGACTTAATCTTCTGTGCCTGAAAGCCAAATATATCTATTCAGCGAGAGATGCTGGTAACCCACTCCAACGCGTTGAAATACAATACATATAGAGATATATATAGATATACGAAAACCATTTTGAGCATGAAGATATATCCTACGAACTCTAGCTTTAAAAAACCGGGAATGACTCGACAGATAAGGCCAGACACAAGCAACAGTTATAACGAGCATATGCAGTTCACAACAGATAAGGCAGATAAGGCAAAGCATAATCAATGATCATAACCCAACATGAACAATCCCCAATATAAACCCCATAGTCACATCCCCCAAGACACTCGTAATCACAACTCGTCCATGTCACAACACATAACACACTTTGTTGGCGCCACAGGACCAATCGCATGCCCATACATGAGGGTCAGCGCATATAGCTCTGACACGGCCCCGCAGCACCCTGCCCCGTATCGCAACACGGAGGGGTCGATCGCAACCGACCGATGAACCGCAGCTCACCACAGTGTTTGATCGCAACCAAACAGTGGACCGCAGCCCAAGAGAATGTCATCTGACCACAGCCAGGAAAAAGGACGAACCGTAGCTCGTATAGAAACGTTTGATCGCAACCAAACGGTGGACCGCAGCCCAAGAGTATCAATCTGACCGCAGCCAGCATCTGAATCGCAGCTCAGGATAACCAATCCGATCGCAACCGAATTGG
Organism: Ipomoea nil; assembly: GCF_001879475.1. Classification (NCBI taxonomy): domain Eukaryota; kingdom Viridiplantae; phylum Streptophyta; class Magnoliopsida; order Solanales; family Convolvulaceae; genus Ipomoea; species Ipomoea nil. Next base: position 203,751 of record NW_017619219.1, read on the forward strand.
GGTAACACACACATAACACATTGCAAGCACATGCAACCCACATTACACATTAGGAAGGGGGAGAAAACGTATAACAAAACCTATGCGTGATCCATCACTTACTAAGTATAGTCCTAAGGGGTTCATACTTCTTCCACCTAGGTCAACGGGATACCAATTCAACTAGCATGCAATATAATAGACTCATAAACCTACGAACGGTACCCGAAACATCACACTAGACATAGGCACGATAAACGGAGTCCGTTGGGACACCACGGGGAACGGGGAACATCAAACGGGGAAGCCGGGATCCCAAGTTGGGGGAATTTCCAGCGGGTAGCCGGTGGGTGGGGGGCCACCCGCTGGCTGCCCGCCGGTTTTACTGTTCCGGGCAGCAGGTCGCCGGCGGGCAGCTGCCCGCCCGCCGGCCACCCGCTGCCAGGCAGTGATTCTCGGCACCGGGTAGGTGGCGGGTCCCCTACCCCCCCACCTACCCCCCACTGACTCTTTTTCATCAATTGCACCCCGGGAACCGTTGTGGAACCCGAAACCATGCTTAGACACTTTACAACGCAATTAACGACAACATGTAGACAATTAACGGATCAATTACAAGAAATGAACGACGCATAACCTAGCATGCTTTTCTAAACACAATCAACACCCAAACATGCGACTTCCTCACCCAACAACCCAAGAATAAGATCATACGATACATCCTAGGGTTCTAATCGCTTTTATATCAACAGGAATACGATTCGTCTTCTAATTACAAGATTCGGTAAGAATAACGCATCGGCATCAAGAACATCACACAATTATCAAGAACAACACATACTTATCAAGAATCCCAAATAATCATCAAGAACATCATAATTATCAAGAGACTCCCAATATCAAGATTATCAAGATCCCTCATGGGATCATCACATCAAACATCAACAATAATTATCATAACTCGCCAAACACAATAATATGTGGGAAACCCTAAGGGGGAATCATAACTATAAAAATAGGTTTTGTTGAGACATGGGTTACCTCTTAGCCTTAATTAATACCTTGGCTATGAAGGATCTTTCTTTAAGCTTCCTTGCTTTCTTGATTTCTCCTAAGGGGATTCTTGGAGCTCTTTTGGGGTGGTGGGGCGTTATTTTTGTGGGAAGTTCTAGGTGCCTCCTAAGTCCCCTATTTATATATTTAGGAGTCCTAATTAGGAACTAATATTATAGGCTCGCTAATTCTATTCCTTTTGGAACTAAGGATTGGGTTTAGGGGTTGGGTTTATATATGAAGGCCCATGGACTATGGTGGGCCTTTTTCCCTAATTAAACATTATGATTTATTCTTTCTCTTGGGCTATTGATTAATTAATTAAATGGTTTTAGGGGCCGTAACACGGGGTGTTACACTCTCCCCCCCTTACAAGGGGCTTCGGGGTGTTATAGTCCATCCTTTCACCCCTAGACACCTCGTAGCTCGGCCTCGTGATTAGGGTTGCGGCCTTACGCTTGTCTTGGCTTGGGGTAGGCTGAACTTTTGATGGTGTGGTGATAGAGAATTTTTCGGTTGTACCTCGGTTTCCTGGGCTGGAACTGGATGCACCGCGAGTGCTCAAGGCGGCCTCGATCGCTGCTACCCTTTGATCGAGTGCGCGCGTGGTGCGAATCAAGGATGAGAACCCTTCTTCCATGATTTGATTCTGCCGGTCGAGCTGAGCGAGTATGCGTTCGTTGACCGAACCCTCGTTTTGTCCCCTCGGATTCTCTCCTGGCTGTGGGTGCACTGACGGGTTAGGCCCGTCTTCCTCATCTTATCCCTCATTTCCCTCCATACCTCCGCAATCTTGCATGGCTCGCTTGAGCTTTTTGTTGGAAATATCCAATCGATCAACCAATTCCCTACGTTCCTCCTCGGGTTTTTGGCAAATTTCTTCGAGGGTGAGATAGTGTCCTCCCTCGGTGTAGTAGATGTCGTTGCGGCGGAGGTTTTGGGCATTGAAAACCATGCCGTTGGCGGTTTTGACCTCGGTGTGGCTTAGGTCCACCCCTTTTTCTCCATGATCCAACTTAGGATCATCCCGTAGGGTAGGCTAAGCCGGTTGTTTGTTTTGCAGAACTCCATGTGCTTTAGCATGAGTGCCGGCAGGTTGAACTTGATCTTATGTTTTAGGAGATACGCAAAGGTGCACTCCAAGCTCCCCACATCCTTGCTCTTGTTATTGGTGGGCAAGAGGCTATCGGTTATAATCATAACCAATATCTTTTGCTCCGCCGATAGCCACTTTCGATTTGGTCGAGTGGCCGAGGTGAACCCGTCCTCTTTCCCGAGTAAGTACCCGAGATAGTCTTTGTATCCCGTAGTTTGAGTATCAATCCACCCCTTTCGGTCATATTCAGACACACCCGTGGTGGTCAATTTCAAGAGCTTGGCCAACCGGCCCTCGGAAAGCACAATTTCCTTGCCACGGACCTTGGTGGTAATTTCTACTTTGTCACCTCGTTTGGTGGCTACAAGGTGTTGGTAAAATTCTTTTACCAAGTCGGGGTATGTGTCCCCTTTGATGGCAAGGTAAGTGTCTAAGAGTCCTTGATGTCTAAGCATGTCAACCAATTTCGGAGAGAATTGGTCGGGTTCGAGTGCTTTACCTCCGATTACGGTGTAATCGGCATTGCTCCACTCCGGGGTGCGGATTCCAAGAGGTTTGTTTGGCATGGTGATGATCGTTTGTTGGTGACGTTTCCCGGCGACTCCTTTTTTCGGCACGGCGGCGACGGCGATTTTCCGGCGAGCTTTCCGGCGAAATTTCCGGCGAGCCTCTTTTCCGATGGAGGTTCGAACTACGGCGATGTGGCGCCGGTTGGGGTGGAGTCCAGCGATTGCTCGGCGGGGCGGCGGGGGTCTTCGGTTGCGTGAGGCGTTGATAGCAGCGGGCGGAGCTCGGGTGGATGGCGGGTGGCGTCCTCGGTGCTGCGGGTGGTCTCCGGCGAAGCGGTTCGGACGGCGGTACGGTGGTGCGGCGTCGTCGGGGCGTGGTCGGGTGGTGGCGGCGTCCGATCGGCGGTGGTGTGAGAGGTGGGTGGTTTCACGGGTAGGAGGTGGTGGTTTGTGTGGGAGGGGAAGAAGGGAAGGGATTGGGGAAGAAGAAGAATAAGAAGAAGGGTTTTTGATTTGGGGGTTTTGTGGGTTTTAGGGACTTGGAGGGGTTTAACAAAACAGTATTCCCTTGAGGTTTCAAGAAACACTCATGGCTTAGTGGTTAAGACTTGGACTTGCAAATGTGAGGTCTAGTGTTTAATTCCTAATGGTGACATTAAGCATTTCTTGGTGGTGTGGTCCTCTTTTGTCTTTTTCCTTATTTTGTCCTTTAGTGGGGGAAGGGTTGGGTTGATGATATCACTTGTGCTTTATCCTCGTAGTGGAAATTCAAGTTTCACCAAAGATTCTTATTCATAATACTTCCGAAGTAGCTGTGCTAAATAGACATAAAGTTTTCGAAGTATTTAAGCTAAATAGGTGGTCCATACGATACAAGGGGTGGTTACAAGGGGTGTGATGGTTTATCCTAGACAGAATTCGTTTTCTGGGTTTTCTTCGGTGGAATCCGTATGGTCCTCGTCTTCCGGGATTGGGTTTTCCCCTTCTAGGTCTTCTTTGTTTCTGAGGTTGGCTTGAGTGTGGCTCATAACGAATACCTTTCCGGGAGCGCCGTAACTTCCTTGATAACCGGTGCCCCCGTGTTGGCCCACGGTGGCGGGGCGCGGTCTTTGGGGTCGAGTGCACTGGAAGGCCTTGTGCCCCTCCTCTCCGCAGTTGAAGCATCGCCAGGGGTTGCCTGCGCAATCCTTGCCCCTATGGCTTTTGTTGCATCTCGGACAAGGGAAGCTCCTTGGATTAGCTTCGTTGTTTCCCAGGGTTGGTCTTTGGTTGGTCAGGTTGTTCGTCCTTGTGCCGGTGTCGTTTCTCGTTCTTTTCACTGGCGGTGCCCCACTTCCGGTGTTTCTTCTTCGTATTTGTTCCTGAACCCCGCGTTGGAGTAGTTGGATCCGATAGAGATTCGCGGCACTGGAGTAAGCCTCGTTGAGGGTCCGAGGTCTGCTTACCACTAGCGCCTTTCGAGCTTCGAAGTTGAGGCCCGACACGAATCTCTCTATCTTGGTTACCTCGGTGGGGACTAGCTCTGGCGCGAAGCGTGCCAGCTCGAGGAATCATTTATGGTATTCTACGACGGTGGCCGTTCCTTGTTTTAGATGAAGGAACTCTTCGTACATGGATGCCTTCACGTGGGTTGGATAGAATCTCTCTCGTAGTCGTGTCTTGAGGTCCTCCCAATTGAACCCCGGTTCTTGTTGATAGGTGGGTCCCTCGTGGATCCACCAGAGGTCGGCCTCGTGCCCGAAGTAGAACGAGGCTATCTCTACGCGGCGTTCCTCTGGGCATTCCACTACTCCAAAAATCTTATCAAGCGTCCGGATCCATTCTTCTAGGACTGCGGGATCCTCTTCTCCCGAAAACGTGGTGAGACTTGTCGGGTGACGTCCGAGTTTGCGTTTGATGGAGGCGGTGGGGGCCTGTTGTTGCGAAGGGCCGCGTCACTTAGTGCCTGTGCGACCTGTGTCAGTTGCTGTAGAGTTTGGGTTAAGGGGTCATTAGTGGCGGGTTCCGGAGTCCTTGATTGCCTTCTGTTCGGCGCCATGCTATCGTCTTTCTGGTCAGTGTTTATAAGAATGTTTAGTTAGAGTTCGATGCACTTCTGGTGAAGTGATAAGTGGGGAAGGGTTTTAGAATGGGGAAGGGCAACGTGTAGGGAAGTTATGTGTAGGTCTCACAATCTCACCGCGCGTCCTAAGATTCCTGAACCCTATGTTCCTAGGTACTTAGAGTTCAAGCCTAACATCCTAAAGTCCGGTCTTAAGAGTCTTTTCCTAGGGTCAAACTTAGGCTCTGATACCAACTGTAACACCCCAGATTTTCAAGACATTTAAAACTTATAATAAAGGTAGAATCTTATTAAATCCCAAGATATAAATACAAGCGTTCGGGGTGCTATGCCACACCTGGGCTAGAGAACCCAAGTGCACAGGCTAACTAACTAATATCCTCAAAGCGTAAATACGTAAACGTGGTACGCAGGCCAAAAGGGAAACTATCTACTTCTAAGTTCTAGCGCACTCCAGTGACTTAATCTTCTGTGCCTGAAAGCCAAATATATCTGTTCAGCGAGAGATGCTGGTAACCCACTCCAACGCGTTGAAATACAATACATATAGAGATATATATAGATATACGAAAACCATTTTGAGCATGAAGATATATCCTACGAACTCTAGCTTTAAAAAACTGGGAATGACTCGACAGATAAGGCCAGACTTCTACTACAACAACAAGGTTACCAAAAGAACAAGCAAGCAAGCAAGACAGAAGGCAACACACAGCTCACCGCACAACCTAGAATCCTAAGCCTAACGCTTAGCTTCTTAAGGTCGCTTAGAGGTCTCAAAACACGCTTAAACACTTAGAAAGTCTAGACTCAACCATTCCTAGGCTTTAAACCAAGGCTTAAAACCTAGGCTCTGATACCAACTGTAACACCCCCAAAACAACAAGACCTAAAAACAAGTCTTAACACATGCAGATTAACAACAACACTAGCACATCGGAAGAAAAACGGAAGCTGGATAAAAGAAATCCAAAACAGGGGTGTTATGCCACGTATATAACACTAGGTAACGCTAAGGCGACAATCTGCAAGTGTATCACACTATCCCAAAACATCAGTCTAAAAACAATCTAAAACCATTGGCGCGCGGGCCACAAAAACACAGTCTAAAGATACAGGTGCTAAGCTACCGGCTCTAGACATCGCGCTCGACTACTCAACACCTGAAAGAACACAAAGATAAACATCGGGGTGACGCCCGGTCAGCGAAAGATGTTGGTAACCCACCAATACAGTTAAGTATCATAAATAGGTAGATATAAGATATAAAAACCTTTTTCGAAACCGAATACATATATATAAGTCAAAAGCCAAGATCAAAAGACAGCACAAGACTCACCATTCACAAGAATAACACCGGGAACACATCCCAAACCACAAAGGTTAACCACACACAAGGATAAAGACTCACCCAACGGCAACACATGCCAAACAACACAAGCCTCCATAACTACACACGTCACGAGAGAAGATCACACAACAACGGCTACACAAGCCCTCGTGACATCACCCATCACGAGTTGATATGCCTTCCTTATGCCCTGTTCCAACCTTATGGCTACCCCCAACCCTGTACCTTCAAAGCTAACCATTACCTCCAGAAAACCCCTGTACAGCCAAGTCCAACCTTATTCCGCCGGGACCGTCGTCCCCCACCTATAACCACCAACGAAAACCCACCAATCACGGCAACACATGCCCGGATAACACAATGTTATCCCCCAATCACGTGGACTCAGCCACAGCTCCATAATCACGTCACGGCCACCACGAGGACCGCTGCAATACCTTGGTGACTAGCGTCCCATACCACTAATCGTGCAATCCAGGTAGAGCCACACACGCACCACCACTCACACGAAAGTCAAGCAATGGATTACAACGAAGGTATGAAACATACACAATCAAAGAACGGGTCACAACCCAACGTTAACAACGATGAATAACGCAAGTTATCATGAACCAAATGGAAGGTACGAACAACACACACGCTAGCATTAAGACAACAAACTAGCATGCTTATCAACGGGGAAACTCAAGATAGTTCCAAGGAACACACAAGACACTTCTTGGTTCAACGAAACACAATGTTAAACACTTAGCACGATTCAAGACACCAAAGATCCTACATGGATACCTACCATAAAGCTCTAGACCTACGAAACAACAAGAAGACACTCAAATAGCTCCACAAAAGAACAACGGGAAGCCAAAAGATCAAACACCACGACAACCAAATCACGGGGAACAAATCCCGAACCAAACGCCACCGTGTACCCCGCGCGTGGACCCACGGGTAGGCCCCTACCCGTGGTTCTGCCCGCGGGTACAACACCCACATTCCCGTGTACTGGCGGGTAGGCGGCGGGTAGGGCTCTCCCCGCCGTTCCGCCCGCGGGAACACGCTCCTGTGTAAAATAATCCCTACGGGGATTTTCTTCTCCAAACACAAATTCAAGTCCAAAACATGCCAAATCTCACCAAACACAACAAAATGACTTGAACCATGGAAAATGCCAAGCAATGGACAAAGGAATCCTAAACACAAGCTCTAGATATGCAATATCACAAGATAAATGCATAAACTCTCACATTTCATAACAAAACACAAATAGAAGCCAAGAAATCATATATAGGTAAGCAAAATAGGTTTTGTAGAGCATGAGTTACCTCTTGAAGACCAAAAGAATCTTCTTACACCACAACAAGCTCTCCACTAAGCTCACTAGCCAAACCCACTTCAAGATCAAACCAAAAGATCATAAAGATCCTACTTTAAGAAAAAGACAACTAAGATGGAACCAAAAAGACTAGAAAAGCTTAGATCTTACCCTTCTAGATGCCCAAATAGTTGAAAGATTGAATCTTGGAAGCAAAACTTGGAATCTTGACAAAAGTCTCACTTGGCTTGAAGAACAAGCTACTCTTCTTTTCTAGAGAGAAGGTAGAGATATTTTCTAGGAATTGTAAGGGATGAAAATGAAGAAGTCTTCTAGGTTTAGGTTACAAAACTAACTCTTGGTGAAAAGACAAGGATACCCTTACTAACTCTTAGAAAGTGTAAGGAACAAGGGAACTCCTCTTTAAGCACAAGGTACAACACAACTTAAAGATTGACTAGTCAAATACTAGTCCTTGAGTATCAAAAATCAGGATTTTAGGAATCAATTCCTCAAGAAAAATAGAATTAATTACTTAATTAATTCATGGATTGGAGTGTGGATTTTTGGGGTATCACACTAACACTTGGTGAAAGGTCAAGAATACCCTTACTAACATTAGAAAGTGTAAGGAATAAGGGAACTCACTTCAAAGCTCAAGGTACAACATGACTTTGAAGTTGACTAGTCAAATACTAGTCCTCAAGTATTAAAAATCAGGATTTCGGGAATTAATTCCTCAATTGAAATAGGATTAATTACTCAATTAATCCATGGATTGAATGTGGATTTTTTGGGTGTCACATCCTCTCCCCCTTCAAAGAAGCTTCGTCCCCGAAGCTTGGGTACGACGAATTAGAAACAAACGGTTATAAGAAACATTGTGACAAGAGGTTCAAGAATAAGCTCTTTTGGTCAAAACTCAAAAGATTCTACAAGGATTCCAAACAAGAAAGAAGGCATAACAATTCATGGATTGGCAAGAGTTTAACAAAGGAATAGATTGAGCATCACAAACTCTAGTCTTAACACAACATCAACTTCTAGCCAAACACTAATAACAAGACAACCAACACAAAACACCCACTACTACTACCTGGCGAACTAAGCAACAAAGCAACAAACAAAACAAGCACGAAAGCAACACAAACAACCAACAAACGACAACAAAGGCTAAGAAGATACAACTACTAAGGAAAGGCGAACAAGATAGCCACAGCTACACACTAGAAGGACTCGCTCTCCGACTCCTCAGACACTTCATCAGACTCTTCGTCGGCCCTTCCTCGGCTAGAACTGGCCTCAAGCTGGTCCAACCTCTGCTTAACTGCGACAAACGGCGTCTTTAAAAAACGAAACAGCTAAACCAACTACCCAAACTACAAGCTAACAACCACGAAAAACAAAAGAGGACGACTAAACTCACAACTGAGCAAACAACTGCCAAAGAACCTACTAGCAAAACAAGCAAGGGACGCAACAAGCTTCCACACTGAAAACGGTCGGCTTGCGAAACGGATGACAAAGCTTAAGAGAAGGGTTGCAAACGAGGCTTTAAGCAACAAAGGTGTTCGCCACTAACCAAAGTTAGAGGAAACAAGGGTTTAACGTAAGGTGGTAAGATAGATAGGCTTGGTCACAACGAAGATTAACACCAAAACCGTCGGTTAACAAAGCAAGAGACAAGACATAGAGATAGGTTGAGGGTTCACAAAGGTAAGACAAGAAAGAAAGATAAGGTGATAGATAAAAGATTTACCAGAATGGATAGCTAACTTCACACGGAGCCTAACCCTGCTCAAAACTAACCAACGATCAACTAAAAACGAGACGGCACAGCTAAGGAACAAGCCACAAATAGAAATTGACACCACAAGAACCCTAAACTAGATCACTCGGGATCACAGAACCAGGGTTGCATCTTCAACTGATCTTTGTTGGCTTCTTCGACAAAAGGAGACAAGGTACCCCCACTACTTAACTTGAGCTCGGCATCTTCTTCAACTTGATCCGTCACTTCTGATAAAGGTTACAAATGCTAGATCTAAAACACGAGTTGGATGTCCTTCTCTCCAGCTTTTGGGCTAACTTGATGAAGGCTACCAACTTAACACTTGCATTAGCACACCACTTCCGACTCTCTACAAAGTAACGCTTGAAAATTTCAAAACTTCGGTCCGGATGGAAGGTTCAAACAAGAATGATAACAAAGGAGAAAGGTAGCTAAGGGAAACGAAGGCTCACAAGAAGAGATTCGGTTCAACGGAAAAGATTAGAGTGAAGGGTTTTAAGGTTCAGAAACTCAAGGACCACGTTACTTAGGGGTGGGAACAAAGTCATCAAAGTTGCAACTTAGGAGATAAGGTTGTCACCTTGCACAGAATCGTTAGAAGCGGGGAATACAAAAACAAGGTTCGATTCAAAGGAAAAGATCAAGGTGAGAGTTTAGGTTCAACAATTCGAGGACCATGCTGATTAAGAAGAAGAGAATTGTAAACGAGGTGACAACTTAGGGAGTAAGGAATCAAACGGGGTTTAAAGGAGTTGAAAAGAATTTTCACCACGGAGGGTATTTGGTTAAAACTCAAGGAAAAAGTTGATTAGGAAGGGGATCAAGATTTTCAAAGTCACAACTTAGAAAAGATGAGGTCGTAACCTTGAATAGAGTCAAATAAAGAGAGGAACAAGAACGAGGTTTGAAAGAATCAAAAGGATGTCCTAATGAAGGGTACTAGATTTGGGCTCAAGAATAACGTAGGTTAAGAAGGTAATAAAGGTTTTCAAGCTTACAACTTAGGAAAACGAGGTTGTCATCTTGTATAGAATCAAATTAAGAAGGAAACGAGAACGGCGCTCGAAGAGATAGGGAAGATTTCTCGGAAAGAGACAATTGGTTTGACAAGAAGATGATAGAAAGATGGCTTAAAAGAGGGTTAAGGATAACTCTCTAACAAGCTAACGCCCGAAACTAACACGAAAAAAAAGGGCACAAAGACGGAGGGAGGTGCAACAAAAGGTACAAGAGCTTACTTCCACGGTTCCCACTTGCATCTGCCTCACAACTGTGGATCTTGCTTTGCCGAGGTCCCGACTTCGTACATAGGTCCTGGTTGTTACTTCCACTTTGATACTTACTTCCCGACCTGGGTCTCACGCTACCAGCTGGTTTTGAGTCCGTTGAGGTCCTCCTATTAAACTTACACTCGTAGGACCGGTGACCCCTCTTGCCACAACCAAAACACTCTACTGGTTTCCCAAAACAGTCCATGTCGGGGTGGTCACCTCCACACCTCTTGCAAACGGAGCACTTTCCTTTAGCCTTGTTGTTTCGGATTGGCCGGGGAGTCTTACCTCTCTTAGAGTCATTCTTTTGCAGGCTTCTTGTTGATCCAACACTAGTAGTCGTCAAACTCTTAACCACAGGTGAAATGCTTTCGTCAAGCTTCTTCTTACGGTTCTCTCGGATTCCTTTCTGAACTTGTTGTACTAGGTAGGGATTAGCTGCACAACGGTAGGCCTCCTTGACTTGGGCAGGATAGAACCGCGCATGTAACTTAACACCGGATCTTGTCTACAAACTAGGCTTTCAAGCATCCACCACGAGTCCGCTTCTTGCCGAAGGTAGAAAGTAGCTAACTTCACCTTGCGATCCTCCGGGCAAGCCACTTCTTCGAAGATGTTGTCAAACATCTGGATCCACTCGTCTAGCACTACGGGATCTTCTTTACCGGCGAAGGTCGAGGGACGAAGACTTGAGACTTGGCGTACTATGTCACGATTCCCATTCTGAAGAGGGTGGATGTTGAGGAAGCCGTTGCTTAGCGTCTGGGTGACCTGTTGATGCGTAGTATATTTGCAAACAAATAATTCTCAGAGTACGAGTTATCGATCCACAGGGAAGTGGTTGTATCAAGCACTAGTTACTAACTTATTCATTAGAGCTAATCCTAACAATTACTTAGATGATTGATTGGCATAAAATAAATAAAATAAAATAGAGGTTCAGGATTTTGAAAACAATTAGAGAGAAGTTGAGATTCATGGGATTCAAGTATTTAATCACCTAGTGCCAATTATCGTTTGCAATATTTAGTTAGGAATTAAGATTTGTGTGGGAATGCAAAGTGGAATCGAATTACTCCCGTAATCTCTATTCCTAGTGAATTTCCACTCCTATGGCTTAAACACCCAATAAGATCAAAGATCAGCATTCAATTATTCCTAATTACTACCATCTCCCGATGAGCAATAATCTAGAGTAAACTTCCCCTAATAAGTTCCTCTTTCCCAAGGACCAACCATTAGGTGCAATCGTGTGTGCCCTAATTTATGCCCCAACTCCCATTGGTGACACAAACATGACTGTGAAGCTAGTAACTATGGCCATTAATTACAAGCATCAAACAATATTATCACGATTGCAACACAAGTATTAAACCCAAATAATAATATATTAAAGAAACTGAGAGCTCAGGCACGTAGGTTCATAAACACTTTTACCCAAGAATCTCTAAAGAATTTAGCCAAGCATGGCTAAATTATACATAGCAAATATAAATAAAGAATTACAAATCATCAAAAGAGTACAAGAATTAACCAGACGATTTTCCCAAATCTCCCTAGTCTTCTTCTTGCTTTCCCAAGACAACCTGTGGCTCTTGATTTCTCTCCTTCTTGTCTCCAAGAATCTCTGAATTCTCTCCGTCTCTTCGTCTTCGTTTAGGGTTGAGGAAGGAGGGATTTTATAGTGGGTACAAAGTTGAGATGAAATAGGAATCTTGTACCAAATTGGACTCAAATTCTAATTCCTATATTTAAATAATGAAATTGTCGTCTTTAATGATATTTAGAATTTGGAAGATTCCTTGAATTGCTAACTTTTAATATGGAGATATGAGCCTTGAAATCCGCGCAATTGATATTAGGAAAAGAGATCTCGCGCTTGTATTGAATTTTGCCCAGCTGCGCCACTTTAAGCGTCTGTTTTTATCCCAGAAACAGACGCGAATTAGTTAGCTACTGGAAAATTTCAACGTGTCGAGCCCTTGGCTCGACGCGTCGAGTCCACTGGGCCCCGAACTCATCCAAAATTGCTCCAAACTCATCCTTGAACTCCCCTTGGTCATATCTTTGACCTAAAATGGTTCAAAAACACTAACAAACACCGCAAAACATTCAAAACAAGTGCGAACCATAATTAAATGAAAATAGCAAGGAAAATATGTATTAAATAAGCAAAATTAAAGAGATTAATTACTGTGATGATTCAAAATAACCATAAAAACAAGCACAGATGTGATAACATCACCTGTGTCAGTTGATGATGGCTTTGAGCTAACTGCTCGTTGGTGACTGCTTCTGAAGACTTTGCACGACGTCTCGATGGTGCCATTTTTGACTTCTACAGAAATAGCACGATAATGGGAGGAAACTTAAGACCCGCACCCTTACCTGGTGCCTTAACTAAAGAGAACCAAAGCTAAAAGGAAACAAGCACATATAATACAACAGAAAACGACACAAGAACTCACAACCTCACCGCGCGTCCTAAAGTCCTCATCCTAACACTTAGCTTCTTAAGGTCGCTTAAGGGTCTCAAACCACACTTAACCACTTTGAAAGTCTAGACTTAACTCTTCATAGGCTCAAACCTAGGCTCTGATATAAACTGTTACACCCCCCCCCCCCCCCCCCCAAAAAAAAAACAAGCTATAATAAAAGCCTTAACGCATGCAGATATCATAACAAAACACTAGCACAGTGGAAGATAAAAGGGTAACTGGATAACATAAAATCCAAAACGGGGGTGTTATGCCACGCTTATCAACACGATAAACGCTACGGCCAAATCTGCATGGTATACATCTATCTAAAAACTCATAAGTCTAAAAACCGAGTCAGCTCACAGGCCGTAAAACAAGGGAAGGTACTACACTATCGAGCACTAGACATCGCGCTCGACTAGACATCACCTGTAAGAACACAAAGATAAACATGGGACGACGCCCGGTCAGCGAATAATGCTGGTAACCCACCAATACCTGTTAAGTATCATACATAGATAATGTATATACAAAATCATTTCGAAACGGAATACATATATATAAGTGTAAAACCAAGAGTCAAAGCCAACATAAGACTCAACACTCTAACAAACAAAACGGGAACACATCCCAAGACCACAAAAACAACACGACTCATAAAAGAGTCAAGGCACGATCTATCATCACTCAATAGACCGCAACCCGACAAGTACCACGCGAAAGAATAAGACTCATACAACCAGCAACACATGCCTAGGCCACACATGCCTTTAGTGCTAGACGAGTGGATCCAGAGTTAGTATGCATGCCTTATGCCCTGTTCCAACCATATGGCAACCCCCAACCTTTTATATTCTTTCCAACCATTACCTCTAGGAACCCTGTACTTCTTAGTCCAACCTTTTCCCTTCGGGACCGTCGTCCCCCACAAACAAGCCACCAACAAAGCCACCAATTTCATAGTTCACAAGGTACCGTACACACACACACGGCAACACATGCCTTCCCACGAAATACGTGGACCCATCACTCAGGCCACAACTCCATAATCACGTCACGGCCACCACGAGGACCGCTGCAATACCTTGGTGACTAGTGTCGCATACCACTAATCGTGCAATCCAGGTAAAGCCACACACACCACACCTCAACAGGAATCAATCAACGGATTGCAACGAAGGTATGAAACACACTCAATCAAGGAATGGGTCACAACCCAACAACAATAGCGATGAATAACACAAGTTATCATCAACCAATTGGGAAACTAGTCACGCTTATCAACGGGGAAACCAGTCACGCTCATCAACCAACGGATTCCTAGCACGCTTATCAACGGGGAAACCAAATATAGTTCCGAGGAACACACAAGACACCTCATGGTCCAACGAAACACAATGTTGAACACTTAGCCGATTCAAAACACCAAATACGTACATGGCTTCCTACCATATAGTTCTAGACATGCGAAACATCAAGGAGACACTCAAATAGTTCCACAAAGGAACATCGGGAAGTCAAAAGACTAAATACCGAGTCAAAAGAATCAAGGGGAACAAATCCCAAACAAACACCAACATGTACCCCGCGGGTGGACACACGGGTAGGCCCCTACCCGTGGTCCTGCCCGCGGGTACCAACACCCACAAGCCTCATTCCCGCGGGTGGGGCGGCTGGTAGGGCTCTCCCCGTCGTTCCGCCCGCGGGTACGTCCCTAGGTCCAAAATAATCCCTTCGGGGATTTTCAACTCCAAGCTCAAATTCAAGTCCAAAACATGTCAAATCTCACCAAATACAATAAAATGACTTGAATCACAGGAAATGCCAAGCAATGGCACAAAAGAACCCTAAACACAAGCTCTAGATATGCATTTTCACATGACAAATGCATAAATACTCACATTTCATAGCAAAGCACAAGTAGAATCCAAGAAATCACATATAGGTAAGCAAAATAGGTTTTGTAGAGCATGGGTTACCTCTTGTAGACTAAAAGACTTCACTTTACACCTCAACAAGCTCCCCACAAGGCTTACTTTGCAAACCCACTTCAAGATCAAACCAAAAGATCATAAAAAGATCCTACTTTTAAGAAAAAGACGTCTAAGATGGAACCAAAACACAAGATGGACTTAGATCTTACCCTCCTAGATGCCCAAATAGGTGAAAGGTTGAATCTTGGAAGCAAATCTTGAAGTCTTGGCAAGGTCTCAATTTAGCTTGGAGGAAAAGCTACTCACCTTTCTAGACATAAGTTAGAGCTAAAGTTTTAGAAAGTGTAAGGGACGAAATGAAGATGTCTTCTAGGTTAGGTTACAATACTAACACTTGGTGAAAAGTCAAGAATACCCTTACTGTGTTCTTATTGGCGCCATGCTGCTGGTATTCAGGGTCAATATTTATTGTAATGATGAGTCAGTGTGCTGCACCCTTACCTTGGTGTGGTAAGCGTAGGGGGAGTTCTTTTAGAGAGGGATAAAGCGAGGGGAGGTTATGTGTAGGTTTCACAATCTCACCGCGCGTCCTAAGATTCCTGAATCCTATGTTCCTTAATACCTAGAGTTCAAGCCTAATGTCCTAAAGTCCGGTCTTAAGAGTCTTATCCTAGGGTCAAACTTAGGCTCTGATACCAACTGTAACACCCCAGATTTTGAAGACATTTAAAACTTATAAAATAAAGGTGAAATCTCATTAAATCCCAAAACATAATACAAGAGTACGGGGTGTCATGCCACACCTGAGCTAGAGAACTCAGGTGCACAGGCTAACTAACTAACCCACTCCAACGCGTTGAAATACAATACATATAGAGATATATATAGATATACGAAAACCATTTTGAGCATGAAGATATATCCTACGAACTCTAGCTTTTAAAACCGGGAATGACTCGACAGATAAGGCTAGACACAAGCAACAGTTATAACAAGCGTATACAATCCACAACAGGCAAGGCAGATAAAGCTGAGTACAATTAATAATCATAACCCAACATAAACAATCCCCAGCATAAATCCCATAGTCACATCCCCCAAGATACTCATAATCACAACTCATCCATATCTCATCACATAGCACACTTTGTTGGCGCCACAGGACCAATCGCATACATGAGGGTCAGCGCATATTGCTCTGACACGACCCCGCAGCACCCTGCCCCGTATCGCAATACGGAGAGGTCAATCGCAACCGACCGATGAACCGCAGCTCATCATAATGTTTGATCGCAACCAAACAGTGGACCACAGCCCAAGAGTATGTCATCTGACCGCAGCCAGGAAAGTATGAACCGCAGCTCATGTAGAAACGTATGATCGCAACCAAACGGTGGACCGCAGCCCAAGAGTGTAAATCTGACCGCAGCCAGCTTCTGAACCGCAATTCAGGAATAACCAATCCGATCGCAACCGAATTGGGGTATCATGCACACATAACACATAGCAGGCACAGGCAACCCACATTAACACATTGGGAAGGGGGAGAAAACGTATAACAAAACCTATGCGTGATCCTTCACATACTAAGAATAATCCTAAGGGGTTCATGCTTCTTCCACCTAGGTCAACGGGATACCAATTCAACTAGCATGCAATATATAAGACTCATACAACCTACGAACGGAACCCGAAATATCCAACTAGACATAGGCACGATAGACGGAGTCCGTTGGGACACCACGGGGATCGGTGAAAACATCAAACGGGGAGGCCGGGGTCCCGAATGGGAATTCCCAGCGGGTAGCCGGTGGGTGGGGGGGGGGCAACCCGCCGGTAACACTGTTCCGGGCAGCGGGTCGCCGGCGGGTAGCTGCCCGCAGCCGGGACAGCCCTCTTTGACCGCGGGTAGGTGGCGGGTCCCCTACCCCCCCACCTACCCCCCACTGACTCTTTATACACAAAACGCCCCGGGAACCATTGTGGAACCCGAAACCATGCTTAGACACTTTACAACGCAATTAACGATCAACACGTAGACAATTAACGTATCAAATACGAGAAACGTACAGCACATAACCTATCATGCTTTTCTAAACATAATTGTCACCCAAACATGCGATTTCCCCACCCGATACACCAAGAATAATATCATACGATACAACCTAGGGTTCTAATCACTTTTATACCAACAAGAATACGATTCGTCTTCTAATTACAAGATTCGGTAAGAATATCACATAAGCATCAAGAATGCCATACAATTATCAAGAACGACATATAAACATCAAGAACTCCACATAATCATCAAGAACACCATAATTATCAAGAATCTCCCAATATCAAGATCACCCATGGAATTATCCCATCAATCATCAATAATAATATCACAAATCATCAATACACAATAATATGGGGAAATCCTACGGGGGAAATCATAGCTATGAAAATAGGTTTTGTTGAGACATGGGTTACGTCTTAGCCTTAATTAATTCCTTGGCTATGAAGGGTCTTTCTTTAAGCTTTCTTCTTTCTTGATTTCTCCTAAGGGGATTCTTGGAACTTCTTGTGTCGTGAGAGATTATGGTGGTCAAAGATCAAGGTGCCTCCTATATCCCTATTTATATATTTAAGACTCCTAATTAGGGTCTGAATGGTATGGGTTTACTAATTCTATTCCTTATAGGACTAAGGGCTTATTTTAGCGATAAGGGTCCATGGTCCATAGTGGACCATATTAATTAATTAAAGGGAATCCTAATCGTAGTCTGAATAGTAAAAGGCCTACTTCCTTTATTCCTAATAGATAACTAGGTCTAGGATTCCTAATTAGAATCTGAATAGTAAAGGGTTTACTTTCTTTATTCCTAATAGGCTTAAGACTCTAATTTAGGCAAGGGTCCATGGTTCGTGGTGGACCTTATTAATTAATTAAAGGAAACCTAACTGAATTAAATCATATTTAATTATTATTAACGGGATTAATTAAATAATTAATCCGGGATTGAAGGCCGTAACACGGGGTGTTATACTCTCCACCCCTTACGAGAAGCTTCGTCCCCGAAGCTTGGAAATCATTGCGGGGGTAACGAGTCCAAAGTAGTACGGTGGTCCTATAGCGAAAGCATTCTACGGGGAAACTGTATAATTGTATGTTTATGTGTGCTGGGTGTTTGGGAATGATTAGGTTTATTGGGCTAAGAGAGTGGGTTTCAAACCTGAGGACAAGTGAATTTAGGAATTAGGATCAAAGTTTTCAAGGTTGCAACTTAGGGTGTGAGGTTGCCACCTTGTATGGAATCGTTAAAGTAGGGGATCAAGAGTGTGGTTGAAGGGTAGAAAGGGTTTTGAAATAAGGAGGGGGCCGATTTTCCGAGGGAGGGAAGGGAATTCGGCTAGGATGGGTTAAGGGTTCTCGATCTTCAAGTGACTATTATGGTTTGATGCTTTGATCACGACGTATTGACGAATTGATGATCCTTCTTCCTTGGTGTTGGCACTTGCTTGACTTTAAGATCCTTGTTAGACCTTGCTTCCCAGGCTAAGGTTTCATCCTTCTCCCCTATCCTGAGGGAATCTCCCGTGATGATTTAACACTTACTTCTTTAATGCGTCCAAGGTCTTGACCAAGTTTGGTCAACCAAGCCAATCTCTTAGGGCGCACTTCCCAATTCTTCCAAAGGTTTCTTTGGAGTCGGTAAACTTTGGGTTGATTTTCCCTTCTTATTGAATTTCATCTCCTCTTTAGTGGATGAAATTCTTAGTAAGACTTCATGTCTTCCCCGAGGTTCGACTAGTTGTGTCTTTTTGTGTCACTTTTAATGGTGAAGGTGTCCTTGCATGCTCCTTTTCTTTTTGAAGCGCAGTTGGTTACCTAACCTTGTTGTGGAATGACTCGGTGATTTTACGAGTCATCTCATTTCCTTGTGGGTCCTTAATGACCCTTGAGATCTTGGCACAAATGTGCTCTTTACTTTTTGCCTAGCACCACGGGCTATGTTGTTCTTGATTCTATACAACTTGTAAGGAGTCCTCTGATTTGCTTGAACGATATCCATGGTTTGGAGGAGTCCTCTGATTTGTTTGAACGATATCCATGGTTTGGAGGAGTCCCGATCTATCCTTAGCATTTTGAATTTTAAGGCCTTTGTGAGTCCTTAGCACGAGTTCCCAACTCGTCTCCTTGGTCTGCACAATCCTTTATGCCAATCATCCCTAGTCGGTTGCATTGTAGAATCCAACTTCAACTCCACGTGTAATGCAATTGGTTGTGCTTTTCCGACGGTGTCTTGCGTGTCAAGGTCTTTTACCGATGACACCATGTTTGGGCGACCCATGGTTCCTTACCCAAGACTCGCGTTCATCAATCGAGGCACACGAGTGCGCCACGAATCAATAAAACGAGGGGTTAAGAAATCAGCACATTGTACCAGTGGGCGCGAGGTGGGCGGTCGTCAGCCTGCCAAGCTCCTGTCAGGGACCCGTCAAGGTCCCGCCAAGGTCCCGTTGGGGACCCGCGGGAAGGTGACTAGGAAGAGTGAATTTCTTCGGGAATAATCCCAAGAATGCACCGATTCAAGTCCCGACAAGCCCCATGCCCATGTGCACAATAAAAAGGTACTCGAATACATAGGATGACCCATCGTACAGTTTTATTGATCCTTAAGTACGAGTTATAGATGAGTCAAGACTCTCGCATTTTCTTTCGGTTCAGTAGGTCGGGTCCGGTTTCCAATTTAGCAACCTTGTCACCTTCACCGGGAAGTTGGTTATAAGCCAACTTTGTCTTTTCCTTGCTTGATTGATGACAGGCCTTCTTGGTTTTTCTTGGAGTTTGGCTTGTCGCTCGTTCTTTGTTCAATCCTTTGGTGACCAAGTGCTTGGTGATGCGTTTCTCTTCTTTGGAATGCATTTGATTGACTGCCTTTTGACGTCGCATGGTGTTTTGGCGATTTTGTGTGTTACATGTACTTCTTACGGTGCCTTAAAACCATCAAGGTCCTTGTTCCAAGGTAAGGCCCTTATTGCCGGGAGGCTCTAGTTGTATGATACTTCTATGCGTCTGTGTAAATCTTGCATTGCACTCCGTATAGGTAATGCCTCCAAATTTTCAGTGCGAATACGATGGCGGCTAGCTCGAGGTCGTGGGTGGGGTATTTTCTTCGTGGGTTTTGAGTTGCCTAGATGCGTATGCTATTACCTTGCCTTTTTGCATTAGCACGCACCCCAATGCCTTTTTGGACGCGTCACTGAAGACCTCGAACCCATCCACCCCGGAGGGGATGGCTAGTACGGGTGCCGTGGTTAAGTTATCCTTCAATTCCTGAAAGGCTGCGACGCAGTTGTCGTCCCATCGGAAAGGGGTCTCCTTTTTCATGAGTTTAATGAGAGGTTTGGGCTATCTTGGTAAAGTCGGGTACAAACCTCCTGTAGTAGTCAGCCAAGCCCAAGAAGCTTCGGGCCTCTGAAAGTGAGTTCGGTGTGGACCATTCCTTAACGGCCTGGGCTTTGGTGGGGTCTAGCTTAATTCCTTCTTTGGTTATTACGTGGCCCAGGAAGGTCACGCTGTCTTTCCAGAATTCGCATTTGGAGAACTTAGCGTATAGCTGATGCTCTCATAGAGTTTGTAAGGTTATGCGGAGGTGCCTTTCATGTCCTTCCTTGTTTCGGGAGTAGCCTAGGATGTCGTCAGTGAATACAATGATGAAGTCATCCAGGTGGGGTCGGAATACTCGGTTCATGCGGTCCATGGGTGCGGGGTGGAGTCGTCCTTGTAGCCGTGGCCCTAGGTACTCTTAGTTCAACCCCCAGTTGTTGCTCATAAGTTCTTTGTGGACCTATCAAAGATCAACCTCGTGTCTTGAAGTAGAACGAGGCTATCTCTACGTGGCATTCCTCTGGGCATTCTCCAAACCCGAGGATTTTGTTGAAGGTTCGGATTCATTCTTCGAGGAGTGTGGGATCCTTGACTGTCTTCTTATTGGCGCCATGCTGCTGGTATTCAGGGTCAATATTTATTGTAATGATGAGTCAGTGTGCTGCACCCTTACCTTGGTGTGGTAAGCGTAGGGGGAGTTCTTTTAGAGAGGGATAAAGCGAGGGGAGGTTATGTGTAGGTTTCACAATCTCACCGCGCGTCCTAAGATTCCTGAATCCTATGTTCCTTAATACCTAGAGTTCAAGCCTAATGTCCTAAAGTCCGGTCTTAAGAGTCTTATCCTAGGGTCAAACTTAGGCTCTGATACCAACTGTAACACCCCAGATTTTCAAGACATTTAAAACTTATAAAATAAAGGTGAAATCTCATTAAATCCCAAAACATAATACAAGAGTACGGGGTGTCATGCCACACCTGAGCTAGAGAACTCAGGTGCACAGGCTAACTAGCTAACTAATATCCTCAATAATGTAAATGCATAAGCATGGCACGCAGGCCGAAAGGGAAACTATCTACTTCTACGTTCCAAGTTCTACCGCGCTCCAGTGACTTATTCTTCTGTTCCTGAAAGCCAAATATATTTGTTCAGCGAGAGATGCTGGTAACCCACTCCAACGCGTTGAAATACAATACATATAGAGATATATATAGATATACGAAAACCATTTTGAGCATGAAGATATATCCTACGAACTCTAGCTTTTAAAACCGGGAATGACTCGACAGATAAGGCTAGACACAAGCAACAGTTATAACAAGCGTATATAATCCACAACAGGCAAGGCAGATAAAGCTGAGCACAATTAATAATCATAACCCAACATAAACAATCCCCAGCATAAATCCCATAGTCACATCCCCCAAGATACTCATAATCACAACTCATCCATATCTCATCACATAGCACACTTTGTTGGCGCCACAGGACCAATCGCATGCCCCTACATGAGGGTCAGCGCATATAGCTCTGACACCGCCCCGCAGCACCCTGCCCCGTATCGCAACACGGAGGGGTCGATCGCAACCGACCGATGAACCGCAGCTCATCATAATGTTTGATCGCAACAAAACAGTGGACCGCAGCCCAAGAGTATGTCATCTGACCGCAGCCAGGAAAGTATGAACCGCAGCTCATGTAGAAACGTTTGATCGCAACCAAACGGTGGACCGCAGCCCAAGAGTGTAAATCTGACCGCAGCCAGCTTCTGAACCGCAGCTCAGGAATAACCAATCCGATCGCAACCGAATTGGGGTATCATGCACACATAACACATAGCAGGCACAGGCAACCCACATTAACACATTGGGAAGGGGGAGAAAACGTATAACAAAACCTATGCGTGATCCTTCACATACTAAGAATAATCCTAAGGGGTTCATGCTTCTTCCACCTAGGTCAACGGGATACCAATTCAACTAGCATGCAATATATAAGACTCATACAACCTACGAACGGTACCCGAAATATCCAACTAGACATAGGCACGACAGATGGAGTCCGTTGGGACACCACGGGGATCGGTGAAAACATCAAACGGGGAGGCCGGGGTCCCGAATAGGAATTCCCAGCGGGTAGCCGGTGGGTGGGGGGGGGGGGCAACCCGCCGGCTGCCTGCCCGCAGCCGGGACAGCCCTCTTTGACCGCGGGTAGGTGGCGGGTCCCCCACCCCCCCACCTACCCCCCACTGACTCTTTATACACAAAACGCCCCGGGAACCGTTGTGGAACCCGAAACCATGCTTAGACACTTTACAACGCAATTAACGATCAACACGTA
This sequence comes from Ipomoea nil, assembly GCF_001879475.1. NCBI lineage: Eukaryota > Viridiplantae > Streptophyta > Magnoliopsida > Solanales > Convolvulaceae > Ipomoea > Ipomoea nil. The sequence goes on from NW_017619219.1 coordinate 226,302, forward strand.
GACAATTAACGGATCAAATACGAGAAACGTACGGCACATAACCTATCATGCTTTTCTAAACATAATTGTCACCCAAACATGCGATTTCCCCACCCGATACACCAAGAATAATATCATACGATACAACCTAGGGTTCTAATCACTTTTATACCAACAAGAATACGATTCGTCTTCTAATTACAAGATTCGGTAAGAATATCACATAAGCATCAAGAATGCCATACAATTATCAAGAACGACATATAAACATCAAGAACTCCACATAATCATCAAGAACACCATAATTATCAAGAATCTCCCAATATCAAGATCACCCATGGAATTATCCCATCAATCATCAATAATAATATCACAAATCATCAATACACAATAATATGGGGAAATCCTACGGGGGAAATCATAGCTATGAAAATAGGTTTTGTTGAGACATGGGTTACGTCTTAGCCTTAACTAATTCCTTGGCTATGAAGGGTCTTTCTTTAAGCTTTCTTCTTTCTTGATTTCTCCTAAGGGGATTCTTGGAACTTCTTGTGTCGTGAGAGATTATGGTGGTCAAAGATCTAGGTGCCTCCTATATCCCTATTTATATATTTAAGACTCCTAATTAGGGTCTGAATGGTATGTGTTTACTAATTCTATTCCTTATAGGACTAAGGGCTTATTTTAGCGATAAGGGTCCATGGTCCATAGTGGACCATATTAATTAATTAAAGGGAATCCTAATCGTAGTCTGAATAGTAAAAGGCCTACTTCCTTTATTCCTAATAGATAACTAGGTCTAGGATTCCTAATTAGAATCTGAATAGTAAAGGGTTTACTTTCTTTATTCCTAATAGGCTTAAGACTCTAATTTAGGCAAGGGTCCATGGTTCGTGGTGGACCTTATTAATTAATTAAAGGAAACCTAACCGAATTAAATCATATTTAATTATTATTAACGGGATTAATTAAATAATTAATCCGGGATTGAAGGCCGTAACACGGGGTGTTACAAGGCCTTTCAAGCATCCACCACGAGTTCGCTTCTTGCCGAAGGTAGAACGTAGCCAACTCCACCTTGCGATTCTCCGGGCATACCACAACTTGGAAGATCTTGTCAAACATCCGGATCCACACGTCCAGCATTGCGGGATCTTTTTCACTAGCGAAGATTGGGGGACGGAGACTTGCGACTCGGCGTACTAAGTCCCGATTCCCATTCCGAAGAGGGTGGTTTTTGAAAAGGGCGTTGCTTAGCGTTTGGGTGATTTCCGTCAGTTGATGAAAACTTTGAGCTAACTGTTCACTGGTGACTGCTTCTGAAGACCTTGCACGACGTCACGATGATGCCATCCACGACTTATACAGCAACAGCACGATAACGGGAGGAAACTTAGGGCCCGCACCCTTACCTGGTGGCTTAACTAAAGAGAACCGAAGCTAAAAAGAAAACAAGCACATAAAACACAATAGAAAACAACACAAGAACTCACAACCTCACCATGCGTCCTAAAGTCCTAAGTCCTAAACACTTAGATTCTTACGGTCACCTTAAGGTCTCAAACCACACTTAGCCACTTAGAAAGTCTAGACTTAACTCTTTCCTAGGCTCAAACCTGGCTCTGATACCAACTGTAACACCCCTTAAAAGCAAGCTATTTAAAAGCCTTAAATATACAGATAACTGAACTAAACAACAAACACAACGGAAGACTAAAAGATAAGTTAGATAAACATAAATCCAAGTCACGGGGTGTTATGCAACGCTCACCAAAAAGGATGAACGCTACGGCAATATCTGCATTGTTGACAACTAATCCATAGTCTCAAAAGTCTACAACTAAACTGGCACACAGGCCACAAAACAAGTGGGAGAAGCTACACTAGCAAGCACTAGACTGCACTCGCCTAGACATCACCTGAAAGAACACAATAAAACATGAAACGACGCCCGGTCAGCGAATAATGCTGGTAACCCACCAATACATGAGAAATAACATACATAGATAAGATATAAGTTGTAAAGCCATTTTCGAAACGGAATACATAAGTATATAAGTACAAAACCAAGAGCAATAGTCAACACAAGACTCAACACTCTCAACAAGGTTACAGGAACACATCCCAACCACAAGGATAACCTCAACACAATGGATAAAGACAAGACCGATGGCAACACATACCTAGGCAACTCATGCCTTTGTGCCTACTCACATCACAAGAAGAGAACTCACAACAACGCCTAAACAAGCCCACGTGACATCACCCATCACAAGTTGATATGCTTTCCTTGTGGCCGGTTCGAACCTTATGGCTACCCCCAACCTTATGTCTAGTTCCAACCTTATGGCTACCCCCAACCTTATGTCTAGTTCCAACCTTTACCTCTAGGACCCCTGTACACCAAGTCCAACCTTTTCCCTCCTAGGACCGTCGTCCCCTCTCCAACAGATCTCAAATAGAACCACCAATTTCATAGTACACGAGGGTACCGATCACACACACGACAACACATGCCACCCAAGAATCATGTGAACCTTACACAAAGGTCACAACACCATAATCACGTCACGCCCACCACGAGGACCGCTGCAATACCTAGGTGACTACTGTCTCATACCACTAATCGTGCAATCCAGGTAAAGCCACACACGCGTCACACCACAACAGGAATCAATCAACGGATCACAACGAAGATATGAAACCATACTCAATCAAGGAATGGGTCACAGCCCAACAACAACAACGATGAATAACAGAAGTTATCATCAACCAACAGGAAGGTACAAACAACTCACACGCTAGCACTTAAACATCGAACTAGCATGCTTATCAAACGGGTAAACAAAAGATAGTTCCTAAGATCACACAAGACTCATCACGGTTCAACGAAACACAATGTTGAGCACTTAGCACGATTCAAGACACCAAAAACCTACCTGGATACCTACCATATAGTTCTAGACATACGAAACATCAAGAAGACACTCAAATAGTTCCACAAAAGAACAACGGGAACTCAAAAGACCAAATACTGAGTTAAAAGAATCACGGGGAATAAATCCCATCACAACATCAGCATGTTCCCCGCGGGTGGACCCACGGGTAGGCTCCCACCCGTGGTTCCGCCGGCGGGTACACACCCACGAGGCCACTGTACCCCGCGGGTTGGTGGCGGGTTGGAGCTCTACCCGTCGTTCCGCCCGCGGGTACGTTTACCTGCACAAATAATCCCTTCGGGGATTTTCAACTCCAAGCTCAAATTCAAGTCCAAAACATGCCAAATCTCACCAAACAAAGTGACATGAATATAAGGAAATGCCAAGCAATGGCACAAATGAACCCTAAACACAAGCTCTAGATATGCATTTTCACAAGATAATGCATAAACACTCTCATTTCATAGCAAAACACATGTAGAATCCAAGAAATCACATATAGGTAAGCAAAATAGGTTTTGTAGAGCATGGGTTACCTCTTGTAGACTAAAAGACTTCACTTTACACCTCAACAAGCTCCCCACAAGGCTTGCTTTGCAAATCCACTTAAAGATCAAACCAAAAGATCATAAAGATCCTACTTTTAAGAAAAAGACATCTAAGATGGAACCAAAATACAAGATGGACTTAGATCTTATCCTCCCAGATGCCCAAATAGGTGAAAGGTTAAATCTTGGAATCAAATCTTGAAGTCTTGGCAAGGTCTCAACTTAGCTTGGAGGAAAAGATACTCACCTTTCTAGAGATAAGGTAGAGCTAAAGTTTTAGAAAGTGTAAAGGATGAAATGAAGATGTCTTCTAGGTTAGGTTACAATACTAACACTTGGTGAAAGGTCAAGAATACCCTTACTAACATTAGAAAGTGTAAGGAACAAGGGAACTCCCTTCAAAGCTCAAGGTACAATATTACTTTGAAGTTGACTAGTCAAATACTAGTCCTCAAGTATTAAAGATCAAGATTTTGGGAATTAATTCCTCAATTGAAATAGGATTAATAACACAATTAATCCATGGATTGAATGTGGATTAACTCCTAATCTTGTCTACAAGCTGGCCTTTCAAGCATCCACCACTAGTTCGCTTCTTGCCGAAGGTAGAACGTATCCAACTCCACCTTGCGATTCTCCGGGCATACCACAACTTGGAAGATCTTGTCAAACATCCGGATCCACACGTCAAGCATTGCGGGATCTTTTTCACTGGCGAAGATCGGGGGACGGAGACTTGCGACTCGGCATACTACGTCCCGATTCCCATTCCGAAGAGGGTGGTTGTTAAGAAGGGCGTTGCTTAGCGTTTGGGTGATTTGCGTCAGTTGATGAAAACTTTGAGCTAACTGTTTACTGGTGATTGCTTCTGAAAACCTTGCATGACGTCACGATGATGCCATCCTCGACTTGTACAGCAACACCAAGATAACAGGAGGAAACTTAGGGCCCGCACCCTTACCTGGTGGCTTAACTAAAGAGAATCGAAGCTAAAAAGAAAACAAGCACTTAAAACACAACAGAAAACAACACAAGAACTCACAACCTCACCATGCGTCCTAAAGTCCTAAGTCTTAAACACTTATATTTTTACGGTCACCTTAAGGTCTCAAACCACACTTAGCCACTTAGAAAGTCTAGACTTAACTCCTTCCTAGCCTCAACACTGGTTCTGATACCAACTGTAACACCCCTTAAAAGCAAGCTATTTAAAAGCCTTAAACATACAGGTAACTGAACTAAACAACAAACACAACGGAAGACTACAAGATAAGTTAGATAAACATAAATCCAAGTCACGGGGTGTTATGCCACGCTCACCGAAAAGGATGAACGCTACGGTAATATCTGCATTGTTGACAACTAATCCATAGTCTCAAAACTCTACAACTAAACTGGCACACAGGCCACAAAACAAGTGGGAGAAGCTACACTAGCAAGCACTAGACTGCACACTCGCCTAGACATCACCTGAAAGAACACAATAAAACATGGAACGACGCCCGGTCAGCAAATAATGCTGGTAACCCACCAATACATGAGAAATAACATACATAGATAAGATATAAGTTGTAAAGCCATTTTCGAAACGGAATACATGAGTATATCAGTACAAAACCAAGAGCAATAGTCAACATAAGACTCAACACTCTCAACAAGGATACGGGAACACATCCCAACCACAAGGATAACATCAACACAAAGGATAAAGACAAGACCGATGGCAACACATACCTATGCAACTCATGCCTTTGTGCCTACACACGTCACAAGAAGAGAACTTACAACAACGCCTACACAAGCCCTCGTGACATCACCCATCACGAGTTGATATGCTTTCCTTATGCCCGGTTCCAACCTTATGGCTACCCCCAACCTTATGTCTAGTTCCAACCTTATGGCTACCCCCAACCTTATGTCTAGTTCCAACCTTTACCTCCAGGACCCCTGTACACCAAGTCCAACCTTTTCCTTCCGAGGACTGTCGTCCCCTCTCCAACAGATCTCAAACAGAACCACCGATTTCATAGTACACGAGGGTACCGATCACACACACGACAACACATGCCACCCAAGAATCATGTGAACCTTACACAAAGGTCACAACTCCATAATCACGTCACGCCCACCACGAGGACCGCTGCAATACCTTGGTGACTACTGTCTCATACCACTAATCGTGCATTCTAGGTAAAGCCACACACGCGTCACACCACAACAGGAATCAATCAACGGATCACAACGAAGATATGAAACCATACTCAATCAAGGAATGGGTCACAGCCCAACAACAACAACGATGAATAACACAAGTTATCATCAACCAACAGGAAGGTACAAACAACTCACACGCTAGCATTTAAACATCAAACTAGCATGCTTATCAAATGGGTAAACAAAAGATAGTTCCTAAGATCACACAAGACTCATCACGGTTCAACGAAACACAATGTTGAACACTTAGCATGATTCAAGACACCAAAAACCTACATGGATACCTACCATATAGTTCTAGACATACGAAACATCAAGAAGACACTCAAATAGTTCCACAAAAGAACAACGGGAACTCAAAAGACCAAATACCGAGTTAAAAGAATCACGGGGAACAAATCCCATCACAACATCAGCATGTTCCCCGCGGGTGGACCCACGGGTAGGATCCCACCCGTGGTTCCGCCGGCGGGTACACACCCACGAGGCCACTGTAACCCGCGGGTGGGTGGCGGGTTGGAGCTCTACTCGTCGTTCCGCCCGCGGGTACGTTTAACTGCACAAATAATCCCTTCGGGGATTTTCAACTCCAAGCTCAAATTCAAGTCCAAAACATGCCAAATCTCACCAAATATAACAAAGTGACATGAATCAAAGGAAATGCCAACCAATGGCACAAATGAACCCTAAACACAAGCTCTAGATATGCATTTTCACAAGATAATGCATAAACACTCTCATTTCATAGCAAAACACATGTAGAATCCAAGAAATCACATATAGGTAAGCAAAATAGATTTTGTAGACCATGGGTTACCTCTTGTAGACTAAAGACTTCACTTTAAACCTCAACAAGCTCCTCACAAGGCTCACCTTCCAAACCCATTTCAAGAACATACCTAAATTTCATAAAGATCCTATCTTTAAGAAAAGACACCTTAGATAAAACCAAAAATACAAGATGAACTTAGATCTTACCGTGACACCCCAAAAATCCAAATTCAATCCATGGATTAATTGAGTAATTAATCCTATTTTAATTGAGGAATTAATTCCTAAATATCCTGTTTTTTAATACTTGAGGACTAGTATTTGACTAGTCAATTCCAAAGTTAAAGTTGTACCTTGAGCTTTGAAGGGAGTTCCATTGTTCCTTACACTTTCTAAAGTTAGTAAGGGTATTCTTGACCTTTCACCTAGTGTTAGTATTGTAACCTAACCTAGAAGACATCTTCATTCTACCCCTTACACTTTCTAAAATATTATCTCTACATTCTCTTTAGAAAGGTGAGTAGCTTGTCCTCCAAGCTAAGTTGAGACCTTGCCAAGATTTCAAGATTTGCTTCCAAGATTCAACCTTTCACCTATTTGGGCATCTAAGAGGGTAAGATCAAAGTCCATCTTATGTTTTTGGTTCCATCTTAGGTGTCTTTTTCTTAAAGGTAGGATCTTTATGATCTTTTGGTTTGCTCTTGAAGTGGGTTTGGAAAGTAAGCCTTGTGAGGAGCTTGTTGAGGTTTAAAGTGAAGTCTGTTAGTCTACTAGAGGTAACCCATGCTCTACTAAAACCTAATTTGCTTACCTATATGTGATTTCTTGGATTCTACTTGTGTTTTGCTATGAAATGTGAGTGTTTATGCATTTGTCTTATGAAAATGCATATCTAGAGCTTTTGTTTAGGGTTCTTTTGTGTCATTGCTTGGCATTTCCTATGATTCAAGTCATTTTGTTGTATTGGGTGAGATTTGGCATGTTTTGGACTTGAATTTGAGCTTGGAGTTGAAAATCCCTGAAGGGATTGTTTTGTACAGGTGTATGTACTCGCGGGCAGAACGACAGGTCGAGCTCCACCCGCCGCCCACCCGCGAGGAACATGTAGCCGGTGGTTAGTGTACCCGCGGGCGGAACCACGGGTGGGAGCCTACCCGTGGGTTCACCCGAGGGGAACACTGTGGTGTTTGCTTGGGATTTGTTCCCCGTGATTCTTTTGACTCGTTATTTTGTCTTTGGACTTCCCGATGTTCTTTTGTGGAACTATTTGAGTGTCTTCTTGATGTTTCGTATGTCTAGAACTATTTGGTAGGATTCTATGTAGGACTTTGGTGTCTTGAATCGTGCTAAGTGTTCAACATCGTGTTTCGTTGAACCTTGAAGTGTCTTGTGTGTTCCTCGGCACTACCTTTGGTTTGTCCATTTGATAAGCATGCTAGTTTGGTATCTAAATGCTAGCGTGTGTGTTGTTTGTACCTTCCGGTTTGGTTGATGATAACTTGTGTTATTCATCGTTGTTGTTGTTGGGCTGTGACCCATTCCTTGATTGAGTATGTTTCATACCTTCATTGTGATCCGTTGACTGATTCTTGTTGAGGTGTGATGCGTGTGTGGCTTTACCTGGATTGCACGATTAGTGGTATGGGAAACTAGTCACCAAGGTATTGCAGCGGTCCTCGTGGTGGCCGTGGCGTGATTATGGAGCTGTGGCCTTTGTGTAAGGTTCACGTTTTTGGGGAATAACAGGTGTTATCCAGGGCATGTGTTGCCATGTGTGTGTACGATACCTCGTGTACTATGAAATCGGTGGTCTTGTTGGAGGGACTGTCGGAGGGGGAACGACGGTTCCCGGGGGAATAAGGTTGGACTTAGAGTACAGGGGTCCTGGAGGTAAAGGTTGGAACAAGATATAAGGTTGGGGGTAGCCATAAGGTTGGAACAGTGCATAAGGAAGGCATATGAACTCGTGATGTGTGATGTCACGAGGGGTTGTGTAGCCGTGGTTGTGTCTTCTCTCTTGCGACGTGTGTAGTCACAAAGGCATGTGTTGCCTATGCATGTGTTGCCATTTGTCGTGTCTTTATCTTTGAGTTGTTGTTGTCCTTTGTGGTCTTGAGATGTGTTCCCGTGTTATCTTTGAGAGTAATGAGTCTTGAGTTGGTGTTTACTCTCGGTTTTACACTTATATATATGTATTCAGTTTCGAAATGATTTTGTATACATATCCTATCTATGTATGATACATAATAGGTATTGGCGGGTTACCAGCATTATCGCTGACCGGGGGTCGTCCCATGTTTATCTTTGTGTTCTTTCAGGTGATGTCTAGACGAGCGCGATGTCTAGTGGCTGATAGTTTAGTGTCTTTTTCCTTGCTTTGTGGCCTGTGAGCCGTTGTAGTGATAGACTTATGAGTTTGGGATAGTTGTGTACACAATGCAGATTCGACCGCCGTAGCGTTTATCATTGTTGGTAAACGTGGCATAACACCCCTATTTTGGATTTGTTTTATCCAGTTACCTTTTTATCTTCCGCTGTGCTAGTGTTTTGTTGTGTTATCTGCATGCGTTAAGGCCTTTTATATATAGCATGTTTGGGGGGTATTACAGTTGGTATCAGAGCCTTGGTTTGAGCCTAGGAAGAGTTAAGTCTAGACTTTCTAAGTGGTTGAGTGTGGTTTGAGACCTCTAAGCGACCTTAAGAAGCTAAGTGTTAGGCTTAGGGCGTTAGGTTGCGCGGTGAGCTGTGTGTTGTTTTCTGTTCTTTGCTTGTTTGCTATCTTTTGGTAACCGTGTTGTTGTAGCAGAAGTTTGCGATGCCTCCTCGTCAGTGTGTCGTGACGTTTGAAGACGTGATTAAGAAATCTCGGTTGTCCGAATCTAGTAACGCTTCTGGGGTTATTAAGCAGTGGATCCGGAGTGGCACGTCCACAAAAGTAAGTCCTAGTGGAGCTACCTTATCGACATCTCGAGGTTTAAGAAAGAATGGGAGAATAGAGGCTCATCATCCGACGGTAGGGTCACCCCAAGAGAAAACGCTTACCTTAAGTGAAATTCGAACAAGTGACAGCGATGTTGTAGTGGGAACCTTCCTCGTGCAATCTGTCCCGGCAACAATCTTGTTCAATTCAAGAGCATCTAAACCATTCGTGTCACCCGGACTCGTGACGAAGTTGGGTTTATCCGGGGGCACTGGAGTGAAGATTAACGTAAAAGTACCGTCGGGAGAGGTTAGGGTATGTGACCGTCTCTTCGAGGGAATCAAGATCAACATCAAGGGAGAAGAGTTTCCCAGCTACCTGATCCAGTATGACTTGGACGGGATAGATGTGGTCTTAGGTATGGATTGGTTGGGGCGGTTTAGAGCCCAAATTCTGTGCAAGGATCAGAAGGTGGTGCTACGAGGACCCAATGGAAAAAGGGTATCTTATCGGGGAAGGACGGAAGAACCCGGGATTAAGCTAGTGTCTATGATGAAGATGAAGAGGTACTTGGAGAAAGGCAATGATTTATACTTGTGTTCAGTCGAGAACTTGAAGGCAAAAGGGGAGGTAGCTCAGACCATACCCGTCATCCGTGAGTTTCTTGATGTTTTTCCAGAAGAAATACCGGGCATTCCTCCTACAAGAGAAGTAGAATTCTCAGTGGATCTTATGCCGGGCACTGCACCCATTTCTAAGGCCCCATACCGGTTGGCAACGACAGAGATGCAAGAGCTGAAGATCCAATTGCAAGAACTTCTAGACAAGGGTTATATCCGGCCATGTACATCGCCGTGGGGAGCTCTGGTGTTGTTTGTAAAGAAGAAGGACGGTAGTATGAGATTGTGTATCGACTACCAGGAGCTGAATCAAGTCACCATCAAGAATAAGTACCCTCTTCCAAGAATCGACGATTTGTTTGATCAACTCCGTGGCGCAGGAGTGTTTTCCAACGTTGACTTGAGGTCGGGGTATCATCAGATAAAGGTGGCTGACAAGGATATTCCTAAGACCGCATTTCGGACTCGGTACGGTCACTACGAGTTTACAGTTATGCCGTTCGGTTTGACTAACGCCCCTGCAGTTTTTATGGACTTGATGAACAGGGTGTTCAAACCCCCACCTCGATGATTTCGTGATTGTATTCATCGACGATATCCTGGTTTATTCAAAGGATAAGGAGGAGCATGTTGGACACCATCGGACGGTACTTCAGATCTTGAGAGAAAAGTAGCTGTACGCCAAGTTTTCTAAGTGCGAGTTTTGGAAAGAGAGTGTGACATTTCTAGGCCACGTGATTGATAGTAGTAGGATTTCTGTGGATCCCGACAAGATACGGGCAGTGAAAGATTGGACTATACCTACATCAGTGACAGAAGTAAGAAGCTTTCATGGTTTGGCGGGTTATTACAGAAGGTTCGTGTGACAGCCTAAAAATCCACATTCAATCCATGGATTAATTGAGTAATTAATCATATTTCATTTGAGTAATTAATTCCTAAAATCCTGATTTTTAATACTCAAGGACTAGTATTTGACTAGTCAACTTCAAAGTTATGTTGTACCTTGAGCTTTGAGGAGAGTTCCCTTGTTACTTACACTTTCTAAATGTTAGTAAGGGTATTCTTGACTTTTCACCAAGAGTTACTATTGTAACCTAACCTAGAAGACTTCTTCATTTCATTCCTTACACTTCCTAGAATATTAGCTCTACCTTCTCTCTAGAAAGGTGAATAGCTTTTCTTCCAAGCTAAGTTGAGACCTTGTTAAGATTCCAAGATTTGCTTCCTAGATTCAACCTTTCACCTATTTGGGCATCTAGGAGGGTAAGTTCTAAGTCCATCTTGTGTTTTTGGTTCGATCTTAGATGTCTTTTTCTTAAAGGTAGGATCTTTATGATCTTTTGGTTTGATCTTGAAGTGGGTTTGGAAAGTAAGCCTTGTGAGGAGCTTGTTGAGGTGTAAAGTGAAGTCTGTTGGTCTACAAGAGGTAACACATGCTCTACAAAACCTATTTTGCTTACCTATATGTGATTTCTTGGATTCTACATGTGTTTTGCTATGAAATGTGAGTGTTTATGCATTTGTCTTGTGAAAATGCATATCAAGAGCTTGTGTTTAGGGTTCTTTTGTGCCATTGCTTGCCATTTCCTATGATTCAAGTCATTTTGTTGTATTGGGTGAGATTTCGCATGTTTTGGACTTGAATTTGAGCTTGGAGTTGAAAATCCCCGAAGGGATTATTTTGGACACAAGGGCGTACCCGCGGGCGGAACGACGGGGAGAGCCCTACCGCGGCCCCACCCGCTGGAACGAGGCTTGTGGGTGTTAGTACACGAGGGCAGGACCACAGGTAGGGGCCTACCCGTGTGTCCACCCGCGGGGTACATGTTGGTGTTTGTTTGGGATTTGTTCCCCTCGATTCTTTTGACTCAGTATTTGGTATTTTGACTTCCCGATGTTCCTGTGAGGAACTATTTGAGTATCTCCTTGATGTTTCGTATGTCTAGAACTATATGGTAGGAAGCCATGTAGGTATTTGGTGTCTTGAACCGTGCTAAGTGTTCAACATTGTGTTTCGTTGGACCGTGAGGTGTCTTGTGTGTTCCTCGGAACTATCTTTGGCTTCCCCGTTGATAAGCATGCTAGTTCGGTGTCTAAATGCTAGCATGTGTGTTGTTTGTACCTTCTGATTGGTTGATGATAACTTGTGTTATTGTTGTTGGGCTGTGACCCATTCCTTGATTGAGTGTGTTTCATACCTTCGTTGCAATCCGTTGATTGATTCCTGTTGAGGTGTGGTGTGTGTGGCTTTACCTGGATTGCACGATTAGTGGCATGGGACACTAGTCACGAAGGTATTGCAGCGGTCCTCGTGGTGGCCGTGACGTGATTATGGAGTTGTGGCCTAAGTGATGGGTCCACGTATTTCTTGGGAAAGCATGTGTTGCCGTGTGTGTGTACGGTACCTTGTGTACTATGAAATTGGTGGCTTTGTTGGTGGCTTGTTGGTGGGGGACGACGGTCCCGGAGGTAAAAGGTTGGACTAAGAAGTACAGGGGTCCTAGAGGTAATGGTTGGAAAGAAGATACATTGTTGGGGGTAGCCATAAGGTTGGAATAGGGCATAAGGCAGGCATACCAACTCGTGATGGGTGATGTCGCGAGGGCTATTGTAGCCAGTGTTGTGTGATCTTATCATGTGACGTGTGTAGTCATAAAGGCAGGTGTGACCTTGGCATGTGTTGCCAGTTGTGTGTGTCTTGTTCTTTCGTGTGGTACTTGTCGGGTTGCGGTCTATTGAGTGATGATAGATCGTGCCTTAACTCTTTGGTGAGGCGTGTTGCTCTTGTGGTCTTGGGATGTGTTCCTGTGTTGCTTGTAAGAGTGTTGTGTCTTATGTTGGCTTTGACTCTTGGTTTTGAACTTATATATATGTATTCCGTTTCGAAATAATTTTATACATATACCATATCTATGTATGATACTTAATGGTATTGGTGGGTTACCAGCATTATTCGCTGACCGGGCGTCGTCCCATGTTTATCTTTGTGTTCTTACAGGTGATGTCTAGTCGAGCGCGATGTCTAGTGCCCGATAGAGTAGTACCTTTCCCTTGTTGTATGGCCTGTGAGCCGATTTGGTTGTTTTTAGACTTATGAACTCTTAGATAGATGTATACCATGCAGATTTTGGCCGTAGCGCTTGCCGTGTTGTTAAGCGTGGCATAACACCCCCGTTTGGATTCCTTGTTATCCAGTTATCCAGTTATCTTTTCTTCCGCTGTGCTAGTATTTTGTTTTGATATCTGCATGCGTTAAGGCTTTTCTATAGCTTGTTTTGGGGGGGGGGGGGGGGTGTTACAATTGGTATTAGAGCCTAGGTTTGAGCCTAGGATGAGTTAAGTCTAGACTTTCTAAGTGGTTAAGTGTGTTTTGAGACCCTTAATCGACCCTAAGAAGCTAAGTGTTAGGCTTAGGACTCTAGGTTGCGCAGTGAGTTGTGTGTTGCTTTCTGTTCCTTTGCTTGTTTGCTTTCTTTTCGTAATCGTGTTGTTGTTGTAGAAGTTGCGATACCTCCTCTCGCGCGCACCCCGGAGACCCCGACCAATAAGCAGCTCACTCAGAACCTTCATCAGCTGACTCAGACCATGCAGACGCTCAGTGAAGCTCTGTTGAACAACAATCACGCTGTGCCGCCTCCTCCGCCTGCTGGGCACCGTGATGTAGGTCGTTTAGTGTCGGGACATCGGCCGCCAACCTTCGCTGGCGAGGAAGACCCGGTAGTCTTACTTCTGCCATGAAGCGGACTTGTGGTGGGTCCATGAAGGCCCGACTCTCCTTGAAGAACCAGAGTTCGACTGGACCGCGCTCAAGGACAGAATGCGCGAGAGGTTTTTCCCGGCACATGTGCGCGCAGCCATGTATGAAGAGTTTCTCCACCTACAGCAAGGATCCATGTCTGTGGTTAAATACCACAAGAGGTTCTTGGAGCTGGCACGTTTTGCGAGGATGCTTGTGCCTTCAGAACTCTATAAAGTCGAGAAATTCGTGGCCGGTCTGAACTATGAGGCGCGAAAAGCTTTGACTGTGAGTAGGCAAAGTTCTCTTAAGGACGCTTACGTGTGTGCCGCAGATCTGTATCGCGTACAGCAGCTTCAGAAAGGATCGTACGAGCAAGCTAGAAAATGGACTGACGGCGGAGGATCTTCTTCCTTTAAGAAGCCAAGACCGAGTTTCCCGGACAAGTATGTGTCATCTTCGTCTCAAGGACCAAAAAGGATGGAGCAAGGGGATCAAGCTAAGTTGTTTCCGTGCCGAAGGTGTGGTAAGGTGCACGCGGGCCAAGATTTTCATGGCCAGGCATTTAGGTGTTTCCGATGCGGAGATCGAGGTCACAAGATCGCAGAGTGTCCCCAGCTTGCCGGTCAGAGAGTGTTGCCGCCACCCCTGGGAGCCGGAGGAGCGTCGGGAGTTAGTTCGGGTCGCGGAGCAGTTGGAGCTAGGCCACCTGGGAGGGTTTTCGTGATGGCGCGTTCACAGGCGGAGTTGGAGGGTTTGGTGGAAGAGGAGTCGGCAGGTAACCCTTTCTTCTAGCCTATCCATGTTTTTGCGATCATCGTGTTTTTTGTTGCCTTGAGTGTTATCTCGTGTTTCGTAGTTGTCTTTTGCTTGGCAATCCTTGGCATGCTTTCCTTGATAGTAATTCTGTTGGAGCTTAGTATAAATTCTTCTTGCTTAGTGACTCCTTTAGTTGGCGCCTAAGTCTTGTTGTGAAGTAGTCATCTAGCTTTGGAATGTCTTGTGTTTGGGCCAATTCTATAATCCCCACACTTGGTTGTTCTTACAACAATTCCTTGTGAGTTTCCTAAATTTTCCAAGTATTCTTTTAATTTGGAAATAGCAAAATTCTTGCCAAAATTCCTTCTTGTGTATCTTAAAAATCTAGCCTAATGTTTAATTGTAACCTTTGAATTTCAAACCCGAGCCTATTCTTTATCAACCCAACTTCTAAACCACTTGAGCCAATTATCTTTCTTGGAACCTAACCAATTTTAATTCCATCTAAACTATAAATTCCCACTTTACCCAAAATCCCCAAATTAAATCATCTTTTCCCCAAATTTCTCCCAAATCCCTAAAATCCCAAATTCTCTCTTCTTCTTATTTTCTCTTTCCTACCCGTGAGAACCATTAAACCCCATCCCCAACACCAACCCGTCGCCCCACCACCGCCGAACCACCGCCACACCGCCGTCGTCGTTCGCCGGAGCCGCCGCCGCCAACCTGCTGTGTACCGCGTCACTGAGAGCAGCCGCGAGAGAGAGAGAGAGCTCGAGAGAGAGAGGGAGAGGCAGCGTGAGTGAGAGGAAGAAGTTGTGGGCACCTTTTGTTGAGCTTTGGGTCATCTCCTACCATGCCTAGAAGGTCAAGCTTGGCAAGAAAAGCGGAATGGGTGGATACCCACTACCTTGTCCTTGAAGGTAAAGCTTTTGATCCGGAATCTTTTTCTAGTTCCTTGTTGGATATGCTTAGGTATCAAGGTTTGTTGGATGGGTTTCTCTCCATAAGGGACGAGACTTACCCGAGTTTGGTGAAAGAGTTTTACCGTCACATGGTTGTGACGAAGGAGGGTGGAAGGCTTGAGATCACCTCTTAGGTGAGAGGTGTAAAGGTTGTGTTTTCTGATAAGAGGTTGGCACAACTGTTGAGTTTTTCTGCTACCGGAGTGGCTCAGTACAGTGGTCATTCTTGGATTAGTACGGATACCATGGGGTACCGTGACTACTTGAGCTACACCTTAGGCCGTACGAGTGGTTTCACTCAAGCCTCTAGGCCGGAGAAGATGTGGTTTCCTGCAGAGCAAAGGATCTTGGTGATGTTGGTGTCGGACTGTTTGTTGCCGAACAATAACAAGAGCAAGTTGTTGGGTAAGTTGGAGTGCACTTTTGCTTTTTGTCTAAAGAGTATGGTTAAGTTCAACTTGCCTGCTTTGATGTTGCAACACATGGTGTTTTGCCGGGATCACAATCGGAAGAGTTTGCCTTACGGGATGGTGTTGAGCTGGATCTTGGTTAGGAAGGGCGTCAGTGTGGATGGTTGTCTTCCTAAGGCTGTGGGAAAGCTAGTGTTGGATACCACCAACCTTCGGAGTTGTAACCTGTTTCAGTTGGATGATGGTGAGTACATCACGCTTGAAGAAGTGGCAAGGAAAGCCCCTGATGAACGGGCCGAGTTGGCAGCTGAGCTTGGAATCCAAGCTGGGAAGTTGAGCCTCGCTGTTCAAAGTTTGGGAGGTGATGAGGAAGCCGAAGATGAAGCCGACCTTAATGATGTGGTGGGAGTGCCAGAAGCCGTTGAAGCTGAAGAAAGCGACTCGGAGAGCGAAGAGAACCGACAAAGAAGAGAAGCTCGCACCAAGAGGGAGTACGACCCCACGTCGCATGAAGAGCGTGTTGTTGCTTTGCTTCGTCAGCAAAACCGCATGATCAAGGAGGGCTTTGCCTACATGAAGATGCAGTTCGTCGCTGTGCACAACCGGATAGACAAGATCGAAGCCAGCTCGAGTCGTAGAGGAGAAGATGAGGAAGAGTCCGAGGACTCGGAGAGTGTGTAACAACCCCGAATTTCAACAATTTTTAAAACTTAATTTATAGGGATAAACCGTCTAAACATCAACATAAGAACATCGGAAGCTAACTACATAAATTCGGGAGATGTTATGCCACACCTATATCAAACATAGGTGCTACGGCAGCTACTACTATAACACCCCGTGTTACGGCCTTCAATCCCGGATTAATTATTTAATTAATCCCGTTAATAATAATTAAATATGATTTAATTCGGTTAGGTTTCCCTTTAATTAATTAATAAGGCCCACCATGAACCGTGGGCCCTTGCCTAAATTAGAGCCTTAAGCCTATTAGGAATAAGGAAAGTAAACCTTTTACTATTCAGATTCTGATTAGGAATCCTAGACCTAGTTATCTATTAGGAATAAAGGAAGTAGTTCTTTTACTATTCAGATTATGATTAGGATTCTCTTTAATTAATTAATATGGTCCACTATGGACCATGGAACCCAATCCTTAGTCCCAAAAGGAATAGAATTAGAAAGCCTATAATATTAGTTCCTAATTAGGACTCCTAAATATATAAATAGGGGACTTAAGAGGCACCTAGAACCCCCCCACCACAATAAACGACTCACCATCCCAAAAGAGCTCCAAGAATTCCCTAGAAGAAATCAAGAAAGCAAGAAAGCTTAAAGAAAGACCCTTCATAGCCAAGGAATTAATTAAGGCTAAGAGGTAACCCATGTCTCAACAAAACCTATTTTCATAGCTATGATTCCCCCTTAGGGTTTCCCCCATATTATTGTGATTGGCGAGATATGATGATGATTATTGATGTTCGATGTGATGATCCCATGAGGGATCTTGATAATCTTGATATTGGGAGATTCTTGATAATTATGGAGTTCTTGATGATTATATGGAGTTCTTGATGATTATGTGTTGTTCTTGATAATTGTGTGATGCTCTTGATGGTTATGTGTTATTCTTACCGAATCTTGCAATTAGAAGACGAATCGTATCCTTGTTGATAGAAAAGTGATTAGAACCCTAGGTTGTATCGTATGTTATGATTCTTGGATTGTGGGGTGGGGAAATCGCATGTTTGGGTGTTGATTATGTCTAGAAAAGCATGATAGGTTATGTGTCGTTCGTTTCTCGTATTTGATCCGTTAATTGTCTACGTGTTGTCGTTAATTGCGTTGTAAGGTGTCTAAGCATGGTTTCTGGTTCCACAATGGTTCCCGGGGCGCAAAAGTGATGAAAAGAGTCAGTGGGGGGTAGGTGGGGGGGTAGGGGACCTGCCACCTACCCACGGCCGTGAAACACCGCCCGGCAGCGGGTAGCCGGCGGGCGGGCAGCTGCCCGCCGGCGACCCGCTGCCCGGAACAGTACTTTCCGGCGGGCAGCCGGCGGGTGGCCCCCACCCACCGGATACCCGCTGGAATTTCCCCCACCTTGGGTTCCCGGCTTCCCCGTTTGATGTTCCCCTGTTCCCCGTGGTGTCCCAACGGACTCCGTTTATCGTGCCTATGTCTAGTTTGATGTTTCGGGTACCGTTCGTAGGTTTATGAGTCTATTATATTGCATGCTAGTTGAATTGGTATCCCGTTGACCTAGGTGGAAGGAGTATGAACCCCTTAGGACTATTCTTAGTATGTGATGGATCACGCATAGGTTTTGTTATGCGCTTTCTCCCCCTTCCTAATGTGTAATATGGGTTGCATGTGCTTGCTATGTGTTATGTGTGTGTGTTACCCCAATTCGGTTGCGATCGGATTGGTTATCCTGAGCTGCGGTTCAGAAGCTGGATGCGGTCAGATTGATGCTCTTGGGCTGCGGTCCACCGTTTGGTTGCGATCAAACGTTTCTATATGAGTTGCGGTTCGTCCTCTTTCCTGGCTGCGGTCAGATGACATTCTTTTGGGCTGCGGTCCACTGTTTGGTTGCGATCAAACACTATGATGAGCTGCGGTTCATTGGTCGGTTGCGATCGACCCCTCCGTGTTGCGATACGGGGCAGGGTGCTGCGGGGCCGTGTCAGAGCTATATGCGCTGACCCTCATGTATGGGCATGCGATTGGTCCTGTGGCGCCAACAAAGTGTGTTATGTGTTGTGATATGGATGAGTTGTGATTATGAGTGTCTAGGGGGATGTGACTATGGGATTTATATTGGGGATTGTTCATGTTGGGTTATGATTATTGTTTATGCTTTGCCTTATCTGCCTTATCTGTTGTGAACTGCATATGCTCGTTATAACTGTTGCTTGAGTCTGGCCTTATCTGTCGAGTCATTCCCGGTTTTAAAGCTAGAGTTCGTAGGATATATCTGTATGCTCAAAATGGTTTTCGTATATCTATATATATCTCTATATGTATTGTATTTCAACGCGTTGGAGTGGGTTACCAGCATCTCTCGCTGAACAGATATTTTTGGCTTTCAGGCACAGAAGAATAAGTCACTGGAGCGCGCTAGAACTTGGAACGTAGAATTAGATAGTTTCCCTTTTTGGCCTGCGTGCCATGCTTATGCCTTTACATTATTGAGGATATTAGATAGTTAGCCTGTGCACCTGAGTTCTCTAGCTCAGGTGTGGCATAGCACCCCATACTCTTGTATTATGTTTTGGGATTTAATGGGATTTCACCTTTATTTTATAAGTTTTAAATGTCTTGAAAATCTGGGGTGTTACAGTTGGTATCAGAGCTTAAGTTTGACCCTAGGATAAGACTCTTAAGACCGGACTTTAGGACACTAGGCTTGAACTCTAGGTACTTAGGAACATAGGATCCAGGAATCTTGGGACGCGCAGTGAGATTGTGAAACCTACACATAACCCCCCCTCACTTCATCCCTCTTTAACTTAAAGGAACCTCCCCCTATGCTTACCACACCAGGTAAGGGTGCGAATAGATAAGTTTACTTCCACAACTGGGTAACGTACACTTACCCGATAAATCGCCTCGTCCTAACTCCCGTCAAAAGACTTGACAAGGACCCTGACCAAAGAAAAGGAAGATTTGGATGACTACTAAGAAGAGGCGTTACAGTCAGGACTGCTAAAAGGGACCGACTGCAATACGCACCAACCCAGGGTAACCACGATAACCCCCGAGTCAGACAAATGACATGCACCTTCCGACAAGTTGCCTTATCTCGGCAAACTCGGGTTGCGGCTACAACAAACAGGAAGGAGAACTAGGACACCTATTAAAGTAGCGAAGGAACAACACCATTAGTCGAATCCTTGGGTGCAAGGTAAGTATATCGCGACACCTTGCGACCCCACCACCCCAATTTAAAATATCATCCGCCCTGAAACCCTAGCATCTTGATACCCCAATTTGTTGAAAACTCCCACCCCCAATCCTTAATTACCTTAAGAGCAAATTCGCAACCGTCATGACCTTACTCACCCTTTGTTGCGCTTAACCCCAAACCCTCGGAAACCCTAAATTGTTTTTGCCCTTACTCTAAGTTCATATCCCCACTCCGTTTGGAAACCCTGTTAAAAACCGTAGAGCAGCATAAGGCCCTTACCCTACCTAGGGGCGTGAAGAACCGACATTCATTGATTCAATATTAAAATAAGTTGTTAGATAGGAATCGGCAAAGTAGGTGGAGGTTACGAATACGTATCACCCCACCCTTGCACGAAACCGTGAAGGCTTCACGAGAAACCATAGCCTGTACGTATGCCACCGAAGAACGCCATGCGTTGACAAGAGCGGGCAAACAAATAGGCTCAATGTGTCAGGGGCCCTTGCTACAGAAAACATCGTCAAATAGGTGCAACAGGCCGAACCTCAAGGAGGACATAAAGCCTTGCTAAGAATTTCATCCACCAAGGAAGGGATGAAACCCAATAGAACAAGAAAGACTAACCCGAAACCCCCCTTACCCTTAAGAACCCTCGACAAGGATTAGGAGTCAAGACCTAGGGGTTTGACCCACTAAACCGACTGGGTCCAGACTTCTGGACATCCGAGGGGAACGTGCACGGAAACCATCACTAGAATTCCCCTGGAAGCCATAGAGACGAAGGGGACTTCGACACGGGAAGAGAAGATCAAACGAAAATCTTATAATCAAACAAAGCCAAGGAAAAGGGATCACCAGTTCGACTGCACGCCACAACCAAGCCCCAAACAGGCATAATCACTCGAAGCCAAGAGTCCTTAGCCCCTTTCCCTCCCCTTGCCAATCAAGTACCATTTCGTTAAAGAATCCGTCCTATCACTCCAAACCTCGCTCTTGATCCCTCATTACAGACAAACCCGTACAAGGTGGCAACCTTCCTTCCTGTATTACGACCTTGAGACATCGACCCTATCCGCCCCTCGACTTTGAAACCTAGCCCTTGCACTTCTTACACCTCTTTAAACCCAGACCAAGAAAACATAGATATATATATATATATATATATATATATATATATATATATATATATATATATATATATATATATATATATATATATGTATGTATATCTACCTCTAGAACTCGTGCTTAAGGATCAATGAACATTGTACGATGGGTCATCCTATGTATCCAAGTCCCTTTTATTGTGCACAAGGGCATGGGACTTGTCAGGACATGAATCTGTGCATTTCTGGGGTCTTTCCCGAAGGAATTGACTATTCCTAGTCACTTTCCCGCGGGTCCCCAACGGGTCCTTGACGGGACCTTGGCGGGTCCTTGGCAGGAGCTTGGCAGGCGGACGACCGCCCACCTCGCGCCCACTGGTACAATGTGCTGATTTCTTAACCCCTCATTTTATTGATTTGTGGCGCACTTGTGTGCCTCGATTGAGGAATGTGAGTCTTGGGTAAGGAACCATGGACCACCCAAACATAGTGTCCTACGTAAAAGACCTTGACGCACGAGACACCATTGGGAAATCACAATCAATTACATTGCACGAGTAATTGAAATCGGATCCTACGATACAACCGACTAGGGATGTTTGGCGTAAAGGATTGCGCAAACTAAGGAGGCGAGTTGGGAACTCGTACTAAGAACCCACGAAAACCTTAAAAGTCAAAATGCTAAGGAGGGACCGGGACTCCTCCAAACCATGGACATCGTTCGAGCAAATCAGAGGACTCCTTACAAGTTGTATGGAATCAAGAACTACGTAGCCCATGGTGCTAAGCAAAAGGGTGAAGAACACATTCGCGCCAAGACTTCAAGGGTCATTAAGGACCCACAAGGAAATGAGGTGACTCGTAAAGTCGCCGAGTCATCCCACAACGAAATTTGGTAACCGACTGCGCTTTAAAAGAAAAAGGGCACGCAAGGACACCTTCATCATTAAAAATAACACAAACAGGGCACAACAATGCCGAACCTCGGGTAAGACATGAAGTCTTACTAAGAATTTCATCCACTAAAGAGGAGATGAAATTCAATAAGAAGAGAAAATCGACCCAAAGTCCATCGACTCCCAAGAGACTTTGGGAAGAATTTGGAAAGTGCGCCCTAAGAGATTGGCTTGGTTGACCCAACTCGGTCAAGACCTTGGGCGCATTAAAGAAGTAAGTGTTGAATCACCACGGGAAATTCCCTCAAGAAAGAAGAGAATGATGAAACCTTAGCCTGGGAAACAAGGTCTAACAAGGACCTTAAGGTCAAGCAAGCACCAACACCAAGGAAGGAGGATCATCAGCTCGTCGGCGCATCGTGATCAAAGCATCTAACCAGATTATTCACTTGGGATCGAGAAACCTTAACCCATCCTAGCCGAATTCCTTTCCCTCCCTCGGAAAATCGGCCCCTTCCTTATTTCAAAACCCTTTCTACCCTTCAGACCCCATTCTCAATCCCATGTTTTAACGATTCCATACAAGTGGCAACCTCACAACCTAAGTTGCAACCTCGAAAACTCGATCCTAAATTCCTGAATTCACCGTGTCCTCAAGTTTGAAACCCACTCTCTTAGCCCTGTAAACCTAATCGTTCCTAAAAACCCAACACACATAGGCGTGCAAATATACAATTTCCCCGTGGAATACCTTCTCTATAGGACCACGGTTCTTCACTTGACTCGTTAACCCTGCAATGATTTCCAAGCTTCGGGGACGAAGCTTCTCGTAAGGGGGGGAGAGTATAACACCCCGTGTTACGGCCTTCAATCCCGGATTAATTATTTAATTAATCCCGTTAATAATAATTAAATATGATTTAATTCGGTTAGGTTTCCCTTTAATTAATTAATAAGGCCCACCATGAACCGAGGGCCCTTGCCTAAATTAGAGCCTTAAGCCTATTAGGAATAAGGAAAGTAAACCTTTTACTATTCAGATTCTGATTAGGAATCCTAGACCTAGTTATCTATTAGGAATAAAGGAAGTAGTTCTTTACTATTCAGATTATGATTAGGATTCTCTTTAATTAATTAATATGGTCCACTATGGACCATGGAACCCAATCCTTAGTCCCAAAAGGAATAGAATTAGCAACCCTATAATATTAGTTCCTAATTAGGACTCCTAAATATATAAATAGGGGACTTAAGAGGCACCTAGAACCCCCCCCCCCCCCCCACCACAATAAACGACTCACCATCCCAAAAGAGCTCCAAGAATTCCCCTAGAAGAAATCAAGAAAGCAAGAAATCTTAAAGAAAGACCCTTCATAGCCAAGGAATTAATTAAGGCTAAGAGGTAACCCATGTCTCAACAAAACCTATTTTCATAGCTATGATTCCCCCTTAGGGTTTCCCCCATATTATTGTGATTGGCGAGATATGGTGATGATTATTGATGTTCGATGTGATGATCCCATGAGGGATCTTGATAATCTTGGTATTGGGAGATTCTTGATAATTATGGAGTTCTTGATGATTATATGGAGTTCTTGATGATTATGTGTTGTTCTTGATAATTGTGTGATGCTCTTGATGGTTATGTGTTATTCTTACCGAATCTTGCATTTAGAAGACGAATCGTATCCTTGTTGATATAAAAGTGATTAGAACCCTAGGTTGTATCGTATGTTATGATTCTTGGATTGTGGGGTGGGGAAATCGCATGTTTGGGTGTTGATTATGTCTAGAAAAGCATGATAGGTTATGTGCCGTTCGTTTCTCGTATCTGATCCGTTAATTGTCTACGTGTTGTCGTTAATTGCGTTGTAAGGTGTCTAAGCATGGTTTCGGGTTCCACAATGGTTCCCGGGGCGCAAAAGTGATGAAAAGAGTCAGTGGGGGGTAGGTGGGGGGGTAGGGGACCTGCCACCTACCCACGGCCGTGAAACACCGCCCGGCAGCGGGTAGCCGGCGGGCGGGCAGCTGCCCGCCGGCGACCCTGTAACACCCCAGATTTTCAAGACATTTAAAACTTATAATAAAGGTAGAATCTTATTAAATCCCAAGATATAAATACAAGCGTTCGGGGTGCTATGCCACACCTGGGCTAGAGAACCCAAGTGCACAGGCTAACTAACTAATATCCTCAAAGCGTAAATACGTAAACGTGGCATGCAGGCCAAAAGGGAAACTATCTACTTCTAAGTTCTAGCGCACTCCAGTGACTTAATCTTCTGTGCCTGAAAGCCAAATATATCTGTTCAGCGAGAGATGCTGGTAACCCACTCCAACGCGTTGAAATAAAATACATATAGAGATATATATAGATATACGAAAACCATTTTGAGCATGAAGATATATCCTACGAACTCTAGCTTTAAAAACCGGGAATGACTCGACAGATAAGGCCAGACGCAAGCAACAGTTATAACGAGCATATGCAGTTCACAACAGATAAGGCAGATAAGGCAAAGCATAATCAATGATCATAACCCAACATGAACAATCCCCAATATAAACCCCATAGTCACATCCCCAAAGACACTCGTAATCACAACTCGTCCATGTCACAACACATAACACACTTTGTTGGCGCCACAGGACCAATCGCATGCCCATACATGAGGGTCAGCGCATATAGCTCTGACACGGCCCCGCAGCACCCTGCCGCGTATCGCAACACGGAGGGGTCGATCGCAACCGACCGATGAACCGCAGCTCATCATAGTGTTTGATCGCAACCAAACAGTGGACCGCAGCCCAAGAGAATGTCATCTGACCGTAGCCAGGAAAAAGGACGAACCGCAGCTCGTATAGAAACGTTTGATCGCAACCAAACGGTGGACCGCAGCCCAAGAGTATCAATCTGACCGCAGCCAGCTTCTGAACCGCAGCTCAGGATAACCAATCCGATCGCAACCGAATTGGGGTAACACACACATAACACATAGCAAGCACATGCAACCCACATTACACATTAGGAAGGGGGAGAAAACGTATAACGAAACCTATGCGTGATCCATCACTTACTAAGGATAGTCCTAAGGGGTTCATACTTTTTCCACCTAGGTCAACGGGATACCAATTCAACTAGCATGCAATATAATAGACTCATAAACCTACGAACGGTACCCGAAACATCACACTAGACATAGGCACGATAAACGGAGTCCGTTGGGACACCACGGGGAACGGGGAACATCAAACGGGGAAGCCGGGATCCCAAGTTGGGGGAATTTCCAGCGGGTAGCCGGTGGGTGGGGGGCCACCCGCCGGCTGCCCGCCGGTTTTACTGTTCCGGGCAGCGGGTCGCCGGCGGGCAGCTGCCCGCCCGCCGGCCACCCGCTGCCAGGCGGTGATTCTCGGCACCGGGTAGGTGGCGGGTCCCCTACCCCCCACCTACCCCCCACTGACTCTTTTTCATCAATTGCGCCCCGGGAACCGTTGTGGAACCCGAAACCATGCTTAGACACTTTACAACGCAATTAACGACAACATGTAGACAATTAACGGATTAATTACGAGAAACGAACGACGCATAACCTAGCATGCTTTTCTAAACACAATCAACACCCAAACATGCGATTTCCTCACCCAACAACCCAGGAATAAGATCATACGATACATCCTAGGGTTCTAATCGCTTTTATATCAACAGGAATACGATTCGTCTTCTAATTACAAGATTCGGTAAGAATAACGCATCGGCATCAAGAACATCACAAAATTATCAAGAACAACACATACTTATCAAGAATCCCAAATAATCATCAAGAACATCATAATTATCAAGAGACTCCCAATATCAAGATTATCAAGATCCCTCATGGGATCATCACATCAAACATCAACAATAATTATCATAACTCGCCAAACACAATAATATGGGGGAAACCCTAAGGGGCAATCATAACTATAAAAATAGGTTTTGTTGAGACATGGGTTACCTCTTAGCCTTAATTAATTCCTTGGCTATGAAGGATCTTTCTTTAAGCTTCCTTGCTTTCTTGGTTTCTCCTAAGGGGATTCTTGGAGCTCTTTTGGGGTGGTGGGGCGTTATTGCTGTGGGAAGTTCTAGGTGCCTCCTAAGTCCCCTATTTTCTATCATCCATTTTCTTCCTTTTGCGCTGAGCCACGAAATCATCCGAAGTTGCTGCTTGTTCTCGCGCCAGTAATCAGTCGACGAAGCTTTCTTTCGTTGCTACCTGCGCCTCACATTTTTAGGTGGAATTAAAACAAAACATTAGTTAGTATTTGCTAAAGGCTGGGCCACTTAAATAATATATAATATATAGATATATATATAATGCATATATATATATATATATATATATATATATATATATATATATATTTAATATTATATATAAAAAGAACTAATTATAAGATAATATTAAATAACTAATGCAAAATTATTATAAAGATGTAATTAAAATATGGGTGTAAAATATGCTTATCAAATTCCCCCACACTAAAACATTTGCTTGTCCCCAAGCAAAAATATTATTTGCGAAGTAAATAAATAAAATCCCCAAAACTCATAACATATCATGAACAACAATATGAAGCACCATGCAATTAATAAGATAACACCCCTGTCTGAAAATTTAGAAAACTAAATAAGTAAGCCCTCACAAGAATATCACTTATCACTCAAGTGTTTGATGAGTATTAATTTCACTCAAGTTCATTCCTATAAAATTGCTCTACCATAGGCTTGCATATCTTCTCAATCACCGGCCACTACAAGAGTCATGCATGACACAAATCATAAGGACTTTCCACAAGTTGTAATGGGGCAAGGGTTAAGGTAGGGAATATTTAGGAAATTATCTCAAACAAAAGCTTTCAAACTAGAGGAGCAAATAAATACAAATAATCCAAGATACTTGCTCAACACATTACCAGAATTTCCCCTTACTTCATTTATTTAGAAGTAACTTCAACTCAAAATCAATTGCTGATTCTTTCTCAATTTCCCATAAATTTTCAGCAATATTTTTCTTTTTCAAACATATATTCTCCATTTTTCCATTTTTTTCATTTTTTCAATTTCCATATTTTTTTTGGAATCATGAATTGCTTCCTCTTTTCTTTTCCATAGAAGACCAACGATATATTGGCAACGAAGATACAACTCACCTCACTCTCAATCATATTAATAAGAGTAAGTGATCTCCTCCACACTTATCCTTCCCAACATCACGTAGATTAAAAAAATAATCCAAAATTTGCTCCACTAGTTATTCAGCTGGGTGAAGACATTATTTTAGATATAAAAGGCTTGTAATGTGGTTCAAATTAAAGAAAGGAATGGCCATAAAGCTTAAAGTGGTTAACAAAGTGGAATAAATCATAGGACAAACCGGATATTTGGCTAGTGAGGCTCAAAATCAAATAATGGCCTTAATCACACTTGAATCATGCATGGTCTAATTAGCTTTAAAAGAGAATCAAGGCAAGTTCTAGAGAAACAAAATTATGGAAGAAATCGCACAATAGAAAGAAAATAAGACCGAAGTGTCAGTCAATGGCTCAAAACACTCACATGTTTATTGCTTACTTAATATAGCCACTACATATCAAACAAGAAATGCTAACAAATTAATCACAATTTTCCAAACTATTTATTCAATCACATTATGAATTTCAGGAAAGGAAATTGTAGTCATTTATCAAAATAATACTTATTTAGCATAAAATACTAAGAAAATATTTGTGAAAATTTTGGAAAATTTTGACAAATATCGTGACATAAGCAAACAAATAATAAAACTAAATTAAGCAAACAAATAATAAAACTAAAACTAAATCTCCTCCCCCACACTTATTACCAACATTGTCCCCAATGTTGAATAAAAACATGCAGAAAAGGATTATTAAATGAAAAATAACGATTAAAAAAGAGAATAGAACAAACTCCCCTTCTAGTTGTGCATATTATTCAAAGTAGCTGGGATCTTCAATAAGTATGTCGGTAATATAATCAACTTGAGCCCCTTCATGGTAGGGTTTAAGCCGAAGGCCATTCACCTTGAATATCTTAGAAGTTTGTAAACTTTGAATCTCTATCGCACGATGAGGAAAAATATTAGTGATAATAAATGGACCAACCCATCGAGAACGTAACTTACCTGGGAATAGCCGAAGACGTGACTGGAAGAGTAGGACCTTTTGTACAATTGAAAATTCCTTTCTCAAAAGCATCTTGTCATGAAATGCTTTTGTCTTTTCTTTGTAGATTCTTGAATTCTCGTAGGCCTCATTGCGAATCTCCTCCAACTCAGAAAGTTGCAACTTCCAGTGTAGGCCACTTTCATCAATGTTCATATTAAAGCTCTTGACAGCCCAATAAGCTTTGTGTTCCAACTCAACGGGGAGGTGACAAGCTTTCCCAAACACAATGCGATAAGGGGACATACGAATAGGTGTTTTGTATGCGGTTCTGTACGCCCACAATGCATCATCTAATCGCAAACTCCAATCCTTCCTGTTTGGGTTGACTGTTTTCTCAAGGATTGACTTTACCTCTCGGTTGGATACCTCTGCTTGCCCGTTAGTCTGCGGGTGGTAGGCAGTTGACACCTTATGGGTGACATGATACTTTTTAAGCAAAGCTTCGATGGTGCGATTACAAAAGTGAGTGCCCTGATCACTTATTATAGCCCTCGGAATGCCAAATCTGGAAAAGATGTTAGTTTTGATAAAATCTGCAGCAGCTTTAGAGTCATCAGTCCTGGTAGCTTTAGCTTCCACCCACTTCGAAACATAATCAACCGCAAGTAAAATATAGACAAAACCAAAAGATACAGGAAATGGGCCCATAAAATCAATGCCCCAAACATCAAAGACCTCAAAAAATAGGACCGGAGTTTGTGGCATTTCATTTCTCCGGGATAAATTACCTGACTTTTGACAAGCATCACAACACTTGCAAAATGAGTATGAATCTTTAAACAAAGTTGGCCAATAAAACCCAGACTCCAACACCTTCCTTGCCGTTCTCTTAGCACCAAAGTGGCCTCCACAAGCATAAGAATGACAAAAGGTAAGGATTGAAGCAATTTCATCATCAGGTACACACCGCCTTACCACTTGGTCAGCACAATGTTTCCAAAGGTACAGTTCATCCCATACATAGTACTTGGCATTACTCCTGATTTTATCTTTCTGTGCCTTAGAGGAATCAAAAGGAAATTTGTTAGCAACCAAAAAGTTAACTATGTTAGCATACCAAGGTAAAATCGCAGTTGCAGCCAATAGGTGTTCATCAGGGAATGCTTCTCGCAGTGGAGGTTCAGGTTTAATGTGTACCAACCGACTCAAATGATCGGCCACAAGATTTTCTGACCCCTTCTTATCTTTGAACTCCACATCAAAATCACTTAAGAGGAGTATCCATCTTATTAATCGTGGTTTGGCTTCCTGCTTTTGCATCAAGTAGCGAAGAGCTGCATGGTCAGAATAAACTATAACTTTTGTGCCCAGCAAATCAGACCTAAATTTTTCTAAAGCAAAAACAATGGCTAAAAGTTCTTTTTCTGTAGTAGAATAGTTTTTCTGAGCATCATTTAAAGTCCTAGAAGCATAATAAATAACGTGGGAAGATTTCCCGATCTTTTGGCCCAACACAGCCCCAACTGCGTGATCACTTGCATCACACATAATCTCAAACGTTTCTACATGAGTTGCGGTTCATATTTCCTGGCTACGGTCAGATGACATAATCTTGGGCTGCGGTCCACTGTTTGGTTGCGATCAAACATTATGATGAGCTGCGGTTCATCGGTCGGTTGCGATTGACCCCTCCGTGTTGCGATACGGGGCAGGGTGCTATGGGGCCGTGTCAGAGCTATATGCGCTGACCCTCATGTATGGGCATGCGATTGGTCCTGTGGCGCCAACAAAGTGCTTATGTGATGAGATATGGATGAGTTGTTGATATGAGTGCCTTGGGGTGTGACTATGGGATTTATGCTAGGGATTCGTATATGTTGGGTTAGGAATATTTATTGTGCTCATCTTTATCTGCCGTGCCTGTTTGTAAACTGTATATGTTTGGTATAATTGTTGTCTGTGCTTAGCTCTATCTGTTGAGTTTATCCCCGTTTTAAAAGCTAGAGTCTCGTAGGATATATCTTCATGCTTCAAAATGGTTTTCGTATATCTATATATATGTCTATGTGTAATGTATTTCAACGCGTTGGAGTGGGTTACCAGCATCTCTCGCTGAACAGATATATTTGGCTTTCAGGCACTAATGAGTAGACACCGGAGCGCGCTAGAGATTCGAGGCGTAGTGTAGATAGTTTCCCTTTCGGCCTGCGTGCCATTTACATCATTACGGAATTTAGTTAGTTAGCCTGTGCATCTGAGTTCTCCAGCTCAGGTGTGGCATAACACCCCGTACCTTTATGTTTAACAATGCTCTGTTTGGGATTTAATAAGAGAATACCTTTATTATATAAGTCTTTAAAAGTTTTAAAATTTCGGGGTGTTACAGCGCGCTAGAGGTTTGGGGCGTAGATTAGATAGTTTTCCCTTTCGGCCTGCGTGTCACGATTTTGTATTGATACTGATTGAGGTTTTTAGAATTTAGCCTGGGAACCTGAGTTCTCTAGCTCGGGTGTGGCATAACACCCCTTATTCTTATAAATGTTTTGGGATTTATGATCATTTACCTTTGTTATATAGTCTTTAAAAGTTTTTAAAATTTCGGGGGTGTTACAGTTCCCCTTGATTCTTTTGACTCGGTATTTGGTCTTTTGACTTCCCGTTGTTCATTTGTGGAACTATTTGAGTGTCTCCTTGATGTTTCGTATGTCTAGAACTATATGGTAGGAAGCCATGTAGGTATTTGGTGTCTTGAATCGTGCTAAGTGTTCAACATTGTGTTTTGTTGGACAGTGAGGTGTCTTGTGTGTTCCTCGGAACTATCTTTGGTTTCCCCGTTGATAAGCATGCTAGTTTGGTGTATAAATGCTAGCGTGTGTGTTGTTTGTACCTTCCGATTGTTTGATGATAACTTGTGTTATTCATCATTGTTGTTGTTGGGCTGTGACCCATTCCTTGATTGAGTGTGTTTCATACCTTCGTTGCAATCCGTTGATTGATTCCTGTTGAGGTGTGGTGCGTGTGGCTTTACCTGGATTGCACGATTAGTGGTATTGGACACTAGTCACCAAGGTATTGGAGCGGTCCTCATGGTGGCTATGACATGATTATGGAGTTGTGGCCTGAGTGATGGGTCCACGTATTTCTTGGGAAGGCATGTGTTGCCGTGTGTGTGTACGGTACCTTGTAAACTATGAAATTGGTGGATTTGTTGGTGGCTTGTTGGTGGGGGACGACGGTCCTGGAGGTAAAAAGTTGGACTATGAAATACAGGGGTCCTGGAGGTAATGTTTGGAAAGAAGATACAAGGTTGGGGGTAGCCATAAGGTTGGAACAGGGCATAAGGCAGACATACCAACTCGTGATGGGTGATGTCGCGAGGGCTATTGTAGCCAGTGTTGTGTGATCTTATCTTGTGACATGTGTAGTCACAAAGGCAGGTGTGGCCTTGGCATGTGTTGCCGGTTGTGTGTGTCTTGTTCTTTCGCGTTGTACTTGTTGGGTTGCGGTCTATTGAGTGATGATAGATCGTGCCTTTGACTCTTTGATGAGTCGTGTTGCTGTTGTGGTCTTGGGATGTGTTCCCGTGTTGCTTGTGAGAGTGTTGAGTCTTATGTTGGCTTTGACTCTTGGTTTTGAACTTATATATATGTATTCAATTTCGAAATGATTTTGTACATATACCATATCTAGTATGACAATTAACGGTATTGGTGGGTTACCAGCATTATTCGCTGACCGGGAGTCATCCCATGTTTATCTTTGTGTTCTTACAGTTGATGTCTAGTCGAGCACGATGTCTAGTGCCCGATAGAGTAGTACCTTTCCCTTGTTGTACGGCCTGTGAGCCGATGTAACACCCCAGATTTTCAAGACATTTAAAACTTATAAAATAAAGGTGAAATCCCATTAAATCCCAAAACATAATACAAGAGTATGGGGTGCTATGCCACACCTGAGCTAGAGAACTCAGGTGCACATACTAACTAACTAATATCCTCAATAATGTAAAGGCATAAGCATGGCACGCAGGCCGAAAAGGGAAACTATCTACTTCTACGTTCCAAGTTCTAGCGCGTTCCAGTGACTTATTCTTCTGTGCCTGAAAGCCAAATATATCTGTTCAGCGAGAGATGCTGGTAACCCACTCCAACGAGTTGAAATACAATACATATAGAGATATATATAGATATACGAAAACCATTTTGAGCATGAAGATATATCCTACGAACTCTAGCTTTAAAACCGGGAATGACTCGACAGATAAGGCCAGACACAAGCAACAGTTATAACGAGCATATGCAGTTCACAACAGATAAGGCAGATAAGGCAAAGCATAAACAATAATCATAACCCAACATGAACAATCCCCAATATAAATCCCATAGTCACATCCCCCAAGACACTCATGATCACCATTCATCCATATCACAACACATAGCACACTTTGTTGGCGCCACAGGACCAAATGCATGCCCATACGTGAGGGTCAGCGCATATAGCTCTGACACGGCCCCGCAGCACCCTGCCCCGTATCGCAACACGGAGGGGTCGATCGCAACCGACCGATGAACCGCAGCTCATCATAGTGTTTGATCGCAACCAAATAGTGGACCGCAGCCCAAGAGAATGTCATCTGACCGCAGCCAGGAAAGAGGACGAACAACAGCTCATATAGAAACGTTTGATCGCAACCAAACGGTGGACCGCAACCCAAGAGTATCAATCTGACCGCAGCCAGCTTCTGAACCGCAGCTCAGGATAACCAATCCGATCGCAACCGAATTAGGGTAACACACACACATAACACATAGCAAGCACATGCAACCCATATTACACATTGGGAAGGGGGAGAAAGCGCATAACAAAACCTATGCGTGATCCATCACATACTAAGAATAGTCCTAAGGGGTTCATACTCCTTCCTCCTAGGTCAACGGGATACCAATTCAACTAGCATGCAATATAATAGACTCATAAACCTACGAACGGTACCCGAAACATCAAACTAGACATAGGCACGATAAACGGAGTCCGTTGGGACACCACGGGGAACGGGGGAACATCAAACGGGGAAGCCGGGATCCCAAGGTGGGATAATTTCCAGCGGGTAGCCGGTGGGTGGGGGGCCACCCGCCAGACTTTACTGTTCCGGGCAGCGGGTCGCCGGCGGGCAGCTGCCCGCCCGCCGGCCACCCGCTGCCGGACGGTGTTTCACGGCCGTGGGTCGGTGGCGGGTCCCCTACCCCCCACTGACTCTTTTCACATACTTTACGCCCCGAGAACCGTTGTGGAACCCGAAACCATGCTTAGACACTTTACAACGCAATTAACGACAACACGTAGACAATTAACGAATCAAATACAAGAAACGAACGGCACATAACCTATCATGCTTTTCTAAATATAATCAACACCCAAACATGCGATTTCCCCACCCGATAATCCAAGAATAAGATCATACGATACAACCTAGGGTTCTAATCACTTTTATACCAACAAGAATACGGTTCGTCTTCTAATTGCAAGATTCGGTAAGAATAACACATAAACATCAAGAGCATCACACAATTATCAAGAACAACACATAATCATCAAGAACTCCATATAATCATCAAGAATCTCCCAATATCAAGATTATCAAGATCCCTCATGGGATCATCATATCAATCATCAATAATAATCATCACAAACCATTAATACATAATAATATGGGGAAACTCTAAGGGGGAATCATAGCTATGAAAATAGGTTTTGTTGAGACATGGGTTACCTCTTAGCCTTAATTAATTCCTTGGCTATGAAGGGTCTTTCTTTAAGCTTTCTTGCTTTCTTGATTTCTTCTAAGGGAATTCTTGGAGCTCTTTTGGGATGGTGAGTCGTTTATTATGGTGGGGGGGTTCTAGGTGCCTCTTAAGTCCCCTATTTATATATTTAGGAGTCCTAATTAGGAACTAATATTATAGGCTTGCTAATTCTATTCCTTTTGGGACTAAGGATTGGGTTCCATGGTCCATAGTGGACCATATTAATTAATTAAAGAGAATCCTAATCATAATCTGAATAGTAAAGGACCTACTTCCTTTATTCCTAATAGATAACTAGGTCTAGGATTCCTAATCAGAATCTGAATAGTAAAAGGTTTACTTTCTTTATTCCTAATAGGCTTAAGGCTCTAATTTTGGCAAGGGCCCACGGTTCATGGTGGGCCTTATTAATTAATTAAAGGGAAACCTAACCGAATTAAATCATATTTAATTATTATTAACGGCATTAATTAAATAATTAATCCGGGATTGATGGCCGTAACACGGGGTGTTACAGCCGATTTGGTTGTTTTTAGAATTATGAACTCTTGGATAGATGTATACCATGCAGATTTTGGCCGTAGCGCTTGACCTGTTGTTAAGCGTGGCATAACACCACCGTTTGGATTCCTTGTTATCCAGTTATCTTTTCTTCCGTTGTGCTAGTGTTTTGTTTTGATATCTGCATGCGTTAAGGCTTTTCTATAGTTTTTTTTTGGGGGGGGAGGGGGGGAGTGTTAAAGTTCGTTTTGGATTTCGATCGCCAAGGTGGCTCAACCATTGACTAAGTTATTAAGAAAAGAGGTGTGTTTCGTTTGGGATCAAGCTTGTGATTTAGCATTTCGAGAATTGAAGGAGAGGCTCACGATTGCACCAGTTTTAATTTTGCCATCAGGAACGGAAGGGTTTGAGGTATACAGTGATGCGTCTAAGAAAGGACTAGGTTATGTTTTGATGCAAAATGGAAGAGTAATTGCTTAGGCTTCGCGACAGCTTAAGGTTCACGAAGAGAATTACCCTACACATGATTTGGAATTGGCCGTCGTAGTGTTTGCTTTGAAGATTTGGAGACATTACTTGTATGGGGTGCGTTGCAAGATCTACACGGATCATAAGAGTCTTAAATATATCTTCACCCAAAAGGATCTCAACATGCGACAACGAAGGTGGTTGGAACTCATCAAGGACTACGAATTGGATATTCAGTATTACGAAGGAACAGCTAATGTAGTGGCAGCCGCCTTAAGTCGGAAATCGAAGCATACCGCTAATTCCATTTGGGTAGTGACGAATGAAATTTGTAAAGAGTTCCAACGGATGGACTTGGAAGTGGTGGAACAGGGTGATGTTGAGGCAGAAGTCCGTTTCTACAGCTTAAGGATTGTGCCTACATTTCTGGGAGAAATTAAGGAAGAGCAACAGAACGATGTGCACTTGATGAAGGTACGAGATGATCTAACTAAAGGGATAGGGGGACCATTTGAGTTATCTACGGATGGGGTGTTGAGGTATAAGGGCTGTTTATGCACACCCGTGTCATGTGATCAGTGGAAACGGCAGATTTAAGAATTGGGTCAAAACACACCCTATTCGGTCCACCCCGAAGGCGACAAGCTATACAAAGATGTAAAGGGCTTCTTTTGGTGGCCTAATATGAAGAAGGAAGTTGCAGAATTTGTTGGGAGATGCCTCAATTGCCAAAAGGTTAAAGCGGAGCGTTGTAAGGTCAAGGAGTTGGTACAACCGTTAGAAGTTCCACAAGGGAAGTGGGACTCTATATCTATGGATTTTGTGGGAGGTTTGATGACAACCCGTTCGGGTAAAGACAAAATCTGGGTGATAGTTGATCGTTTGACTAAGACTGCTCGCCTTATCGCAATGAAGGAGACTTGGACAATGACACAGTTGGCTCAAGCTTATGTTAATCAAGTGGTAAAGTATCATGGAGTTCCGAGGGATATCGTCTCCAATAGAGATCCAAGGTTTTTGTCCCAATTTTGGAAATCTTTGCAGGCGGCTCTTGGAACCAAACTAAGTCTCAGTACTGCTTTCCACCCGGCCACCAATGGGCAGACGGAGAGAACCATACAAACTATCGAGGATATGTTGAGGGCGTGTATGCTAGATTTTCAAGGGTCATGGGAGGACCATTTGGATTTGATCAAATTCTCTTACAACAATAGCTATCATTCTAGCATACGCATGGCACCTTATGAAGCCCTCTACGGTCAGAAGTGTCGCAGTCCGCTATGTTGGGTGGATTTTGTCAATCCGATAGTGTTGGGACCGCAGTATTTGCTTGACACATCAGAGAAGATTAAACAGATACAAGAAAGGATGAAAGCAGCTCAAGATCGTCAAAAGTCCTACGCCGATTTGGCTATAAGGCAAGTGGAATTCTCGGTTGGGGATAAAGTTTGGTTGAAGGTGTCTCGCACACGGGGAGTAATGCGGTTTGGAAGGAAAGGGAAGTTGAGCCCTAGGTTCATAGGTCCGTATGAAATCCTGGAGAGGGTTGGAAGTTTGGCCTACCGTTTGGCGTTGCCCATGCAATTAGAAAGAGTGCACAACGTGTTCCACGTATCCCAGCTCAAGAGATATGTTCACGACCCGGCTCATGTTTTACCACCAGAAGTAATACCGATAGATGAGGATTTGTCTTATGAGGAGAGACCACTCAGAATTTTGGACTTCAAGACTCGGGACACACGTAGGAAATTCGTTAAGATGGTCAAAGTTTGGTGGACATATCATGGGATTGAGGAAGCTACTTGGGAGCTGGAGTCAACCATGGGGGAGCGGTACTCAGAGTTGTTCATAGAAGGTACCTCGCTTTCATCGTTTGTTGTTTGCCTTGTGTGCTTGTCTTTGTGTGTTGCTTGTGGCTTACTTAGCTTAGTAGCAGTAGTGGGTGTTTTTGTGTTGGTCGTGATGCTCAATCTTTCATTTGTTAAACTCTTGCCAATCCTTGATTTGTTATGCCTTCTCTATTGTTTGGAATCCCTGTAGAATCTTTTGTGTTTTGACCAAAAGAGCTTATTCTTGAACCTCTTGTCACAACGTTGTTTCCGATCACCGTTTGTTTCTAATTCGTCGTACCCAAGCTTCGGGGACGAAGCTTCTTTGAAGGTGGAGATGATGTGACACCCAAAAAATCCAAATTCAATTCATGGATTAATTGAGTAATTAATCCTATTTTAATTGAGGAATTAATTCCTAAAATCCTAATTTTTAATACTTGAGGACTAGTATTTGACTAGTCAATTCCAAAGTCAAAGTTGTACCTTGAGCTTTGAAGGGAGTTCCCTTGTTCCTTACACTTTCTAAAGTTAGTAAGGGTATTCTTGACCTTTCACCTAGTGTTAGTATTGTAACCTAACCTAGAAGACATCTTTATTCTACCCCTTACACTTTCTAAAATATTAGCTCTACCTTCTCTATAGAAAGGTGAGTAGCTTTTCCTCCAAGCTAAGTTGAGACCTTGCCAAGATTTCAAGATTTGCTTCCAAGATTCAACCTTTCACCTATTTGGGCATCTAGGAGGGTAAGATCTAAGTCCATCTTATGTTTTTGGTTCCATCTTAGGTTTCTTTTTCTTAAAGGTAGGATCTTTATGATCTTTTGGTTTGTTCTTGAAGTGGGTTTGGAAAGTGAGCCTTGTAAGGAGCTTGTTGAGGTGTAAAGTGAAATCTTTTTAGTCTACAAGAGGTAACCCATGCTCTACTAAAACCTATTTTGCTTACCTATATGTGATTTCTTGGATTTTACTTGTGTTTTGCTATGAAATGTGAGTGTTTATGCATTTGTCTTGTGAAAAAGCATATCTAGAGCTTGTGTTTAGGGTTCTTTTGTGCCATTGCTTGGCATTTCCTATGATTCAAGTCATTTTGTTGTATTTGGTGAGATTTGGCATGTTTTGGACTTGAATTTGAGCTTGGAATTGAAAATCTCTGAAGGGATTGTTTTGTACAAGTGTATGTACCCGCGGGCGGAACGACGGGTCGAGCTCCGCCCGTCGCCCACCCGCGGGGAACATGTAGCCGGTCGGTAGCGTACCTGTAACACCCCAGATTTTCCAGACTTTTAAAACTTATACAATAAAGATAGAATCTCATTAAATCCCAAAATACGATACAAGAGTACGGGGTGCTATGCCACACCCGAGCTAGAGAACTCGGGCGCACAGGCCAAATTCTAAAACCTCAATCAGTATCAATACTAAATCATGGCACGCAGGCTGAAAGGGAAAACTATCTAAGCTACGCCCCAAGCTTCTAGCGCGCTCCAGTGATCTACTCGTCTGTGCCTGAAAGCCAAATATATCTGTTCAGCAAGAGATGTTGGTAACCCAATCCAACGCGTTGAAATACAATACATATAGACATATATATAGATATACGAAAACCATTTTGAAGCATGAAGATATATCCTACGAGACTCTAGCTTTTGAAACAGGGATAGACTCGACAGATAGAGCTAAGCACCGACAACAGTTATACCAAGCATATACAGTTTACCACAGGCAAGACAGGTAAAGATAAGCACAATTAATAATCATAACCCAACATATACGATTCTCAGTATAGATCCCATAGTCACATCCCCAAGACACTCATAACAACAACTCATCCATATTTCATCACATAGCACACTTTGTTGGCGCCACAAGACCAATCGCATGCCCATACATGAGGGTCAGCGCATATAGCTCAGACACGGCCCCGCAGCACCGACCGATGAACCGCAGCTCATCGTAGTTTGATCGCAACCAAACAGTGGACCGCAGCCCAAGAGTATGTCATCTGACCGCAGCCAGGAAATATGAACCGTAACTCATGTAGAAACGTTTGATCGCAACCAAACGGTGGACCACAGCCCAAGAGTGTAAATCTGACCGCAGCCAGCTTCTGAACTGCAGCTCAGGAATAACCAATCCGATCGCAACCGAATTGGGGTATCATGCACACATAACACATAGCAAGCACATGAAACCCACATTAACACATTGGGAAGGGGGAGAAAACGTATAACAAAACCTATGCGTGATCCTTCACATACTAAGAATAAGCCTAAGGAGTTCATACTTCTTTCACCTAGGTCAACGGGATACCAATTCAACTAGCATGCAATATGTATGACTCATACAACCTACGAACGGTACCCGAAATATCAAACTAGACATAGGCACGATAGACGGAGTCCGTTGGGACACCACGGGGGTCGGGGGAACATCAAACGGGGAAGCCAAAATCCCATGGTGGGGTATAAACCAGCGGGTAGCCGGTGGGTGGGGGGTCACCCACCGGCGGCACTGTTCCGGGCAGCGGGTGCCCGGCGGGCAGCTGCCCGTCCGCCGGCTGCCCGCTGCCGGCGAGGCTCTTTTTGGTCGTGGGTAGGTGGCGGGTCCCCTACCCCCCACTGACTCTTTTTCACCAAAAACGCCCTGGGAACCTTTGTGGAACCCGAAACCATGCTTAGACACTTCCAAACGCAATTGATAACATACGTAGACAATTAACGGATCAAAATCAAGAAACATACGGCACATAACCTATCATGCTATTCTAAACATAATCAACACCCAATCCTGCGAATTCCCACCTAATATACCAAGAATAATACCATACGAATTCCACGATATAACCTAGGGTTCTAATTATTTTTAAATCAACAAGAACACAATTCATCTTCTAA
This sequence comes from Ipomoea nil, assembly GCF_001879475.1. Lineage (NCBI taxonomy): Eukaryota > Viridiplantae > Streptophyta > Magnoliopsida > Solanales > Convolvulaceae > Ipomoea > Ipomoea nil. Next base: position 265,735 of record NW_017619219.1, read on the forward strand.
AATCAAGATTCGGTAGGAATATCATATAAATATCAAGAACATCATATAATCATTAAGAACATCAAGAACACCATATAATCATCAAGAACGTCATATAATCATCAAGAACACCATAATTATCAAGAACCTCTCATCATCAAGATCACCCATGGAATCATCCCACCGATCATCAATAATAATATCACAAATCATCAATACACAATAATATGGGGAAATCCTAAGAGGGGAATCATAGCTATGAAAATAGGTTTTGTTGAGACATGGGTTACCTCTTAGCCTTAATTAATTCCTTGGCTATGAAGGGTCTTTCTTTAAGCTTTCTTCTTTCTTGATTTCTCCTAAGGAATTCTTGGAACTTCTTGTGTGGTGAGGGATTATTGGGGTGGGGGTTCTAGGTGCCTCCTTATGTTCCCTATTTATATATCTAAGAGTCTTACTTAGGGCCTAATTACTATAGGTTTGCTAACTCTATTCCTTTTAGGAGTAAGGATTGGGTTTAGGGATAAGGGCCCAGGGACTATGGTGGGCCATTCTTAATTAATTATTGTGATTTAATTCTTTCTTTTGGATAATTGGTTAAATGAATAATTGGTTTTAGGGATCGTAACACGGGGTGTTACAGTACCCGCGGGCGGAACCACTGGTTGGAGCCTACCCGTGGGTTCACCCGCGGGGAACACTGTGGTGTTTTCTTGGGATTTGTTCCCCGTGATTCTTTTGACTCGGTATTTGGTATTTGGACTTCCCGATGTTCTTTTGTATAACTATTTGAGTGTCTTCTTGATGTTTCATATGTCTAGAACTATATGGTAGGATTCCATGTAGGACTTTGGTGTCTTGAATCGTGCTAAGTGTTCAACATCGTGTTTCGTTGAACCGTGAAGTGTCTTTTGTGTTCCTCAGAACTACCTTTGGTTTGTCTGTTTGATAAGCATGCTAGTTTGGTATCTAAATGCTAGCATGTGTGTTGTTTGTACCTTCTGGTTTGGTTGATGATAACTTGTGTTATTCATCGTTGTTGTTGTTGGGTTGTGACCCATTCCTTGATTGAGTATGTTTCATACCTTCGTTGTGATCCGTTGATTGATTCTTGTTGAGGTGTGATGCGTGTGTGGCTTTACCTGGATTGCATGATTAGTGGTATGAGACACTAGTCACCAAGGTATTGCAGCGGTCCTCGTGGTGGCCGTGACGTGATTACGGAGCTGTGGCCTTTGTGTAAGGTTCACGTGATTTTTACTAGGATAACATGTGTTATCCAGGGCATGTATTGCCATGTCTGTGTACGGTACCTCGTGTATTATGAAATCGGTGGTCTTGTTGGAGGAACTGTTGGAGGGGGAACGACGGTTCCCAGGGGAATAAGGTTGGACATGGAGTACAGGGGTCCTGGAGGTAAAGGTTGGAACTAGATATAAGGTTGGGGGTAGCCATAAGGTTGGAACAGGGCATAAGGAAGGCATATCAACTCGTGATGTGTGATGTCACGAGGGCTTGTGTAGCCGTAGTTGTGTGTTCTCTCTTGTGACGTGTGTAGTCACGAAGGCATGTGTTTCCTAGGCATGTGTTGCCATTTGTCGTGTCTTTATCTTCGAGTTGTTGTTGTCCTTTGTGGTCCTAGGATGTGTTCCCGTGTTATCTTTGAGAGTGATGAGTCTTTAGTTGGTGTTTACCCTCGGTTTTACACTTATATATATGTATTCCGTTTCGAAATGACTTTGTATACATATCCTATCTATGTATGATACTTAACAAGTATTGGTGGGTTACCAGCATTATCGCTGACCGGGCGTCGTTCCATGTTTATCATTGTGTTCTTTCAGGTGATGTCTAGACGAGCGCGATGTCTAGTGGCCGATAGTTTAGTGCCTTTTTCCTTGCTTTGTGTCCTGTGAGCCGATGTAGTGATAGACTTATGAGTTTGGGATAGTTGTGTACACAATGCAGATTTGATCGCTGTAGCGTTTATCATTGTTGGTAAACGTGGCATAACACCCCTGTTTTGGATTTGTTTTATCCAGTTACCTTTTTATCTTCCACTGTGCTAGTGTTTTGTTGTGTTATCTGCATGTGTTAAGGCCTTTTATATATAGCATGTTTGGGGGGTGTTACACTTACCCTCCTAGATGCCCAAATACAAGAAAGGTTGAATCATGGAAGCAACTCTTGAAGTTTTGGCAAGGTTCCAACTTGGCTGGGAAGAAAAGCTACTCACCTTTTAGAGAGAGGGCGGAGCTAGATTTTTATAAAAGTGTAAGGATAGAATAAAGGTGGTCTTCTAGGTTAGGTTACATTACCAACGACAAGTGAAAGATCAAAAATACCCTTACTAACATATGGAAGTGTAAGGAACAAGGGAACTCCTTACAAAGCTCAATGTACAACTTTGACTTTGGGGTTGACTAGTCAATTACCAGTCCCCAACTATTAAATTTCAGGAATTTAAAGAATTAAATTACAAATTGAAATAGGATAAATTACTTAGTTAATCCCTTAAATGAATTTGGATTTCGGGGTGTCACATGGATTCTTGGAGACTAACTTGGAAGATCTTGGAATGCCCAAACTTGGCTTGAAGAAGAATCTAGCTAAATCCTAGAGAGAAGGAGGAGCTTTTGTTTTGAGTGTGTTAGGGAAAGAATGAAAGATGACTCTATGTTAGCATGAGATACAAACATAAGGTGAAAAGTTTTCTTTACCCTTACTAAAGTGGGATAGTGTAAGGAGACAAGGGAACTATTCATGAAGCATAGGGTACAACCCATTGACTTAGATTGACTAGTCAATTACTAGTCCTTGACTATTGAATTTTCAGGATTTTAGGAATTAAACTATCAATTAAGCTAGGATTAATTACTTAATTAGTCCCTAAATAGAATTTGGATTCACGGGGTGTCACATCCTCTCCCCCTTAAAAGAAGTTTCGTCCCCGAAGCTTGGGTACGACGAATTCAAACAAAACGGCACAACGAAACAACAATGTGACAAGAGAATCAAGAACATCCTTTTGATCAAAACTTTAAGGATTCAAGAGACACAAAATGGTCAAGAAGTCAAGACATTGCAGGATTTTGAAAGATCACAAGAGGAATTCCTTGAGCAACACAAATCCTAAGGTCAAGACACGACAACTAAAAGCCTTCTAAACCACGTCTAAACTCAAACAACCGAATTCTAACAAAGCAAAACACTAAACTCGTTATCCAAGCTGTAACACCCCTCTAAGAACAAGCTATTTAAAAGCCTTAAACATGCAGATAACAGAATTAAACAACAGACACAGCGGGAGACTGAAAGATAACTAGGTAAACATAATCCAAATCACGGGGTGTTATGCCACGTTCACCAAAAGGATGAACGCTACGACAACATCTGCAATGTTTACATCTAATTCATGGTCTCAAAAGGGCTACAACTAAACTGGCACACAGGCCACAAAACAAGAAGGAGAAGCTACACTAGCAAGCACTAGACCGCGCACACGTCTAGATATCACCTGAAAGAACACAATAAAATATGGGACGACGCCCGGTCAGCGAATAATGTTGGTAACCCACCAATACATGTGAAATAACATACATAAGTAAGATATAAGTTGTAAAGTCATTTTTGAAACGGAATACATATATATAAGTACAAAACCAAGAGTAATAGTCAACACAAGACTCACCACTCTCAACAACAACACGGGAACACATCCCAAGACCACAAAGGATAACAACAAGTCAAACGGATAAAGACAAGACCAATCGGCAACACATGCCTATGCAACACATGCCTTTGTGACTACACATGTCACAAGAAGAGAACACACAACCACGGCTACACAAGCCCTCGTGACATCACTCATCACGAGTTGATATGCCTTCCTTATGCCCGGTTCCAACGTTATGGCTACCCCCAACCTTATATCTAGTTCCAACCTTTACCTCCGGGACCCCTGTAACACCCCGTGTTACGGCCTTCAATCCCGGATTAATTATTTAATTAATCTCGTTAATAATAATTAAATATGATTTAATTCGGTTAGGTTTCCTTTAATTAATTAATAAGGTCCACCACGAACCGTGGACCCTTGCCTAAATTAGAATCTTAAGCCTATTAGGAATAAAGAAAGTAAACCCTTTACTATTCAGATTCTAATTAGGAATCCTAGACCTAGTTATCTATTAGGAATAAAGGAAGTAGGCCTTTTACTATTCAGACTACAATTTGGATTCCCTTTAATTAATTAATGTGGTCCACTATGGACCATGGACCCTTATCCCTAAACCCAATCCTTAGTTCCAAAAGGAATAGAATTAGCAAGCTTATAATATTAGTTCCTAATCAGGACTCCTAAATATATAAATAGGGGACTTAAGAGGCACCTAGAACCCTCCCACAAGATTAACGCCCCATCACCCCAAAAGAGCTCCAAGAATCCCCTTAGATGAAATCAAGAAAGCAAGAAAGCTTAAAGAAAGACCCTTCATAGCCAAGGAATTAATTAAGGCTAAGAGGTAACCCATGTCTCAACAAAACCTATTTTCATAGCTATGATTTCCCACGTAGGATTTCCCCATATTATTGTGTATTGATGATTTGTGATATTATTATTGATGATTGATGGGATAATTCCATGGGTAATCTTGATATTGGGAGATTCTCGATAATTATGGTGTTTTTGATGATTATGTGGAGTTCTTGGTGTTTATATGCCGTGCTTGATAATTGTATGGCATTCTTGATGCCTATGTGTTATTTGTACCGAACCTTGTAATTAGAAGACGAACCGTATTCTTGTTAATGTAAAAGTAATTAGAACCCTAGGTTGATGTTCTTGTTAGCGTCCTTGATGCTCGTGTGATGTTCTTGATGCTTATGGGATATTCCTACCGAATCTTGTAATTAGAAGGCCAATCGTATTCTTGTTGGTATAAAAGTGATTAGAACCCTAGGTTGTATCGTATGACATTATTCTTGGTGTATCGGGTGGGAAATCGCATGTTTGGGTGTCAATTACGTTTAGAAAAACATGATAGGTTATGTGCCGTACGTGCCTCGTATTTGATCCGTTAATTGTCTACGTGTTGATCGTTAATTGCGTTGTAAAGTGTCTAAGCATGGTTTCGGGTTCCACAATGGTTCCCGGGGCGTTTTTCTGTGATGAAAGAGTCAGTGGGGGGTAGGTGCGGGTAGGGGACCCGCCACCTACCCGCGGCCTTCATGGGCAATGCCGGCAGCGGGCAGCCGGCGGGCAGGCTGCTGCCTGCCGGGCACCCGCTGCCCGGATTTGCTACCGCCGGCGGGCAGCCGGCAGGTGATCCCTCACCCACCGGCTACCCGCTGGTTTGTACCCCACCTTGGGATTTTGGCTTCCCCGTTTGATGTTTCCCCGACCCCCGTGGCGTCCAATCGGACTCCGTCTATCGTGCCTATGTCTAGTTGGTTATTTCGGGTACCGTTCGTAGGTTGTATGAGTCTTATATATTGCATGCTAGTTGAATTGGTATCCCGTTGACCTAGGAGGAAGAAGCATGAACCCCTTACGATTATTCTTAGCATGTGAAGGATCACGCATAGGTTTTGTTATACGTTTTCTCCCCCTTCCCAATGTGCTTATATGGGTTGCATGTGCTTGCTATGTGTTATGTGTGCATGATACCCCAATTTGGTTGCGATCGGATTGGTTATTCCTGAGCTGCGGTTCAGAAGCTGGCTGCGGTCAGATTTACACTCTTGGGCTGCGGTCCACCGTTTGGTTGCGATCAAACGTTTCCACATGAGCTGCGGTTCATACTTTCCTGGCTGCGGCTAGATGCCATTCTCTTGGGCTGCGGTCCACTGTTTGGCTGCGATCAAACATTATGATGAGCTGCGGTTCATCGGTCGGTTGCGATCGACCCCTCCGTGTTGCGATACGGGGCAGGGTGCTGCGGGGCCATGTCAGAGCTATATGCGCTGACCCTCATGTATGGGCATGCGATTGGTCCTGTGGCGCCAAAAAAGTGTGCTATGTGATGAGATATGGATGAGTTGTGATTATGAGTATCTTGGGGGTTGTGACTATGGGATTTATGTTGGGGATTGTTTATGTTGGGTTATGATTATTAATTGTGCTCAGCTTTATCTGTCTTGCCTGTTGTGGATTGTATACGCTTGTTATAACTGTTGCTTGTGTCTAGCCTTATCTATCGAGTCATTCCCGGTTTTAAAAGCTAGAGTTCGTAGGATATATCTTCATGCTCAAATGGTTTTTGTATATCTATATATATCTCTATATGTATTGTATTTCAACGCGTTGGAGTGGGTTACCAGCATCTCTCGCTGAACAGATATATTTGGCTTTCAGGCACAGAAGAATAAGTCACTGGAGCACGCTAGAACTTGGAACGTAGAAGTAGATAGTTTCCCTTTCGGCCTGCGTGCCATGCTTATGCATTTACATTATTGAGGATATTAGTTAGTTAGCCTGTGCACCTGAGTTCTCTAGCTCAGGTGTGGCATAGCACCCCGTACTCTTGTACTATGTTTTGGGATTAAATGAGATTTCACCTTTATTTTATAAGTTTTAACTGTCTTGAAAATCTGGGGTGTTACAGTTGGTATCAGAGCCTATGTTTGACCCTAGGATAAAACTCTTAAGACCGGACTTTAGGACATTAGGCTTGAACTCTTGGTATTAAGGAACATATGATTCAGGAATCTTTGGACGCGTGGTGAGATTGTGAAACCTACACATAACCTCCCCTCACTTTATCCCTCTCTAAAAGAACTCCCCCTACGCTTACCACACCAAGGTAAGGGTGCAGCACACTGACTCATCATTACAATAAATATTGACCCTGAAAACCAGCAGCATGGCGCCAATAAGAAGTCAGTCAAGGATCCCACACTCCTCGAAGAATGAATCCAAACCTTCAAAAAAATCCTCGGGTTAGGAGAATGCCCAGAGGAACGCCACGTAGAGATAGCCTCATTCTACTTCAAGACACGAGGTTGATCTTTGATAGGTCCACAAAGAAGTTATGGGCATCAACCGGGGGTTCAACTAAGAGTACCTAGGGGCATGGCTACAAGGACGACTCCACCCCGCACTCGCCATACTCATGGACCGCATGAACCGAGTATTCCGACCCCACCTGGATGACTTCGTCATTGTATTCATTGACGACATCATAGGCTACTCCCGAAACAAGGAAGGACATGAAAGGCACCTCCGCATAACCTTACAAACTCTAAGAGAGAACCAGCTATACGCTAAGTTCTCAAAATGCGAATTCTGGAAAGACAGCGTGACCTTCCTGGGCCACGTAATAACCAAAGAAGGAATTATGGTGGACCCTACCAAAGGCCAGGCCGTTAAGGAATGGTCCACACCGAACTCACTTTCAGAGGTCCGAAGCTTCCTGGGCTTGGCTGGCTACTACAGGAGGTTTGTACCCGACTTTACCAAGATAGCCCAACCTCTCATTAAACTCATGAAAAAGGAGACCCCTTTCCGATGGGACGACAACTGCGTCGTAGCCTTTCAGGAATTGAAGGATAAGTTAAACCATGACAGCCGTACTAGCCATCCCCTCCGGGGTGGAAGGGTTCAAGGTCCTCAGTGATACGTCCAAAAAGGCGTTGGGGTGCGTGCTAATGCAAAAAGGCAAGGTAATAGCATACGCATCTAGGCAACTCAAAACCTACGAAGAAAATACCCCACCCACGACCTCGAGCTAGCCGCCATCGTATTCGCACTGAAAATTTGGAGGCATTACCTATACGGAGTGCAATGCAAGATTTACACAGACGCATAAAAGTATCATACAACTAGAGCATCCCGGCAATAAGGGCCTTACCTTGGAACAAGGACCTTGATGGTTTTAAGGCACCGTAAGAAGTTCATGTAACACACAAAATCGCCAAAACACCATGCGACGTCAAAGGGCAGTCAATCAAATGCATTCCAAGGAAGAGAAACGCATCACCAAGCACTTGGTCACCAAAGGATTGAACAAAGAACGAGCGACAAGCCAAACTCCAAGAAAAACCAAGAAGGCCTGTCATCAATCAAGCAAGGAAAAGACAAAGTTGGCTTATAACCAACTTCCCGGTGAAGGTGACAAGGTTGCTAAATTGGAAACCGGACCCGACCTACTGAACGGAAAGAACATGCGAGAGTCTTGACTCATCTATAACTCGTACTTAAGGATCAATAAAACTATACGATGGGTCATCCTATGTATTCGAGTACCTTTTTATTGTGCACATGGGCATGAGACTTGTCAGGACTTGAATCGGTGCATTCTTGGGATTTTTCCCGAAGAAATTCACTCTTCCTAGTCACCTTCCCGCGGGTCCCCAACGGGACCTCGATAGGACCCTAACGGGTCCTGGACGGGACCTTGGCGGGACCTTGATGGGTCCCTGACAGGAGCTTGGCAGGCGGACGACCGCCCACCTCGCGCCCACTGGTACAATGTGCTGATTTCTTAACCCCTCGTTTTATTGATTCGTGGCGCACTCGTGTGCCTCGATTGATGAACGCGAGTCTTGGGTAAGGAACCATGGGTCGCCCAAACATGGTGTCATCGGTAAAAGACCTTGACACGCAAGACACCGTCGGAAAAGCACAACCAATTGCATTACACGTGGAGTTGAAGTTGGATTCTACGATGCAACCGACTAGGGATGATTGGCATAAAGGATTGTGCAGACCAAGGAGACGAGTTGGGAACTCGTGCTAAGGACTCACAAAGGCCTTAAAATTCAAAATGCTAAGGATGGATCGGGACTCCTCCAAACCATGGATATCGTTCAAGCAAATCAGAGGACTCCTTACAAGTTGTATGGAATCAAGAACGACGTAGCCTGTGGTGCTAGGCAAAAAGTAAAGAGCACATTTGTGCCAAGATCTCAAGGGTCATTAATGACCCACAAGGAAATGAGATGACTCGTAAAGTCACCGAGTCATTCCACAACAAGGTTAGGTAACCAATTGCGCTTCAAAAAAGAAAAGGAGCATGCAAGGACACCTTCACCATTAAAATTAACACAAAAAGACACAACTAGTCGAACCTCGGGGAAGACATGAAGTCTTACTAAGAATTTCATTCACTAAAGAGGAGATGAAATTCAATAAGAAGGGAAAATCAACCCAAAGTTTACCGACTCCCAAGAAACCTTGGGAAGAATTGGGAAGTGCGCCCTAAGAGATTGGCTTGGTTGACCAAACTTGGTCAAGACCTTGGACACATTAAAGAAGTAAGTGTTAAATCATCACGGGAGATTCCCTCAGGATAGGGGAGAAGGATGAAACCTTAGCCTGGGAAGCAAGGTCTAACAAGGATCTTAAAGTCAAGCAAGTGCCAACACCAAGGAAGAAGGATCATCAGTTCGTCAATACGTCGTGATCAAAGCATCAAACCAGAATAGTCACTTGAAGATCGAGAACCCTTAACCCATCCTAGCCGAATTCCCTTCCCTCCCTCGGAAAATCGGCCCCCTCCTTATTTCAAAACCCTTTCTACCCTTCAACCACACTCTTGATCCCCTACTTTAACGATTCCATACAAGGTGGCAACCTCACACCCTAAGTTGCAACCTTGAAAACTTTGATCCTAATTCCTAAATTCACTTGTCCTCAGGTTTGAAACCCACTCTCTTAGCCCTATAAACCTAATCATTCCCAAGAACCCAGCACACATAAACATACAATTATACAGTTTCCCCGTAGAATGCTTTCGCTATAGGACCACCGTACTACTTTGGACTCGTTACCCCCGCAATGATTTCCAAGCTTCGGGGACGAAGCTTCTCGTAAGGGGGGGAGAGTGTAACACCCCGTGTCACGGCCTTCAATCCCGGATTAATTATTTAATTAATCCCGTTAATAATATTTAAATATGATTTAATTCGGTTAGGTTTCCTTTAATTAATTAATAAGGTCAACCACGAACCGTGGACCCTTGCCTAAATTAGAATTTTAAGCCTATTAGGAATAAAGAAAGTAAACCCTTTACTATTCAGATTCTAATTAGGAATCCTAGACCTAGTTATCTATTAGGAATAAAGGAAGTAGGCCTTTTACTTTTCAGACTACGATTAGGATTCCCTTTAATTAATTAATGTGGTCCACTATGGACCATGGACCCTTATCCCTAAACCCAATCCTTAGTTCCAAAAGGAATAGAATTAGCAAGCCTATAATATTAGTTCGTAATCAGGACTCCTAAATATATAAATAGGGGACTTAAGAGGCACCTAGAACCCTCCCACAAGATTAACGCCCCATCACCCCAAAAGAGCTCCAAGAATCCCCTTAGAAGAAAATAAGAAAGCAAGAAAGCTTAAAGAAAGACCCTTCATAGCCAAGGAATTAATTAAGGCTAAGAGGTAACCCATGTCTCAACAAAACCTATTTTCATAGCTATGATTTCCCCCATAGGATTTCCCCATATTATTGTGTATTGATGATTTGTGATATTATTATTGATGATTGATGGGATAATTCCATTGGTGATCTTGATATTGGGAGATTCTCGATAATTATGGTGTTCTTGATGATTATGTGGAGTTCTTGGTGTTTATATGCCGTGCTTGATAATTGTATGGCATTCTTGATGATTATGTGTTATTTGTACCGAACCTTGTAATTAGAAGACGAACCATATTCTTGTTAATGTAAAAGTAATTAGAACCCTAGGTTGATGTTCTTGTTAGCGTCCTTGATGCTCGTGTGACGTTCTTGATGCTTATGTGATATTCCTACCGAATCTTGTAATTAGAAGGCGAATCGTATTCTTGTTGGTATAAAAGTGATTAGAACCCTAGGTTGTATCGTATGACATTATTCTTGGTGTATCGGGTGGGAAATCGCATGTTTGGGTGTCAATTACGGTTAGAAAAGCATGATAGGTTATGTGCCGTACGTTCCTCGTATTTGATCCGTTAATTATCTACGTGTTGATCGTTAATTGCGTTGTAAAGTGTCTAAGCATGGTTTCGGGTTCCACAATGGTTCCTGGGGCGTTTTTCTGTGATGAAAGAGTTAGTGGGGGGTAGGTGGGGGTAGGGGACCCGCCACCTACCCGCGGCCTTCTTGGGCAACACCGGCAGCGGGCAGCCGGCGTGCGGGCAGCTGCCCGCCGGGCACCCGCTGCCCGGATTTGCTACCGCCGGCGGGCAGCCGGCGGGTGATCCCTCACCCACCGGCTACCCGTTGGTTTGTACCCCACCATGGGATTTTAGCTTCCCCGTTTGATGTTTCCCCGACCCCCGTGGTGTCCAATCGGACTCCGTCTATCGTGCCTATGTCTAGTTGGTTATTTCGGGTACCGTTCGTAGGTTGTATGAGTCTTATATATTGCATGCTAGTTGAAATGGTATCCCTTTGACCTAGGAGGAAGAAGCATGAACCCCTTAGGATTATTCTTAGTATGTGAAGGATCACGCATAGGTTTTGTTATACGTTTTCTCCCCCTTCCCAATGTGCTTATATGGGTTGCATGTGCTTGCTATGTGTTATGTGTGCATGATACCCCAATTCGGTTCCGATCGGATTGGTTATTCCTGAGCTGCGGTTCAGAAGCTGGCTGCGGTCAGATTGATACTCTTGGGCTGCGGTCCACCGTTTGGTTGCGATCAAACGTTTCCACATGAGCTGCGGTTCATACTTTCCTGGCTGCGGTCAGATGACATTCTCTTGGGCTGCGGTCCACTGTTTGGTTGCGATCAAACATTATGATGAGCTGCGGTTCATCGGTCGGTTGCGATCGACCCCTCCGTGTTGCGATACGGGGCAGGGTGCTGCGGGGCCATGTCAGAGCTATATGCGCTGACCCTCATGTATGGGCATGCGATTGGTCCTGTTACGCCAACAAAGTGTGCTATGTGATGAGATATGGATGAGTTGTGATTACGAGTATCTTGGGGGTTGTGACTATGGGATTTATGTTGGGGATTGTTTATGTTGGGTTATGATTATTAATTGTGCTTAGCTTTATCTGTCTTGCCTGTTGTGGATTGTATACGCTTGTTATAACTGTTGCTTATGTCTAGCCTTATCTGTCGAGTCATTCCCAGTTTTAAAAGCTAGAGTTCGTAGGATATATCTTCATGCTCAAATGGTTGTCGTATATCTATATATATCTCTATATGTATTGTATTTCAACGCGTTGGAGTGGGTTACCAGCATCTATCGCTGAACAGATATATTTGGCTTTCAAGCACAGAAGAATAAGTCACTGGAGCGCGCTAGAACTTGGAACGTAGAAGTAGATAGTTTCCCTTTCGGCCTGTGTGCCATGCTTATTCATTTACATTATTGAGGATATTAGTTAGTTAGCCTGTGCACCTGAGTTCTCTAGCTCAGGTGTGGCATAGTACCCCGTACTCTTGTACTATGTTTTGGGATTTCATGAGATTTCACCTTTATTTTATAAGTTTTAAATGTCTTGAAAATCTGGGGTGTTACAACCCTTGTACACCAAGTTCAACCTTATTCCTCCGGGAACAGTCGTTCCCCCTCCAACAGTTCCTCCAACAAAACCACTGATTTCATAGTACACGAGGGTACCGTAAACACACACACGGCTACACACGCATCCCAAGAATCACGTGAACCTTACACAAAGGTCATAACTCCATAATCACTTCACGGCCACCACGAGGACCGCTGCAATACCTTGGTGACTAGTATCCCATACCACTAATCGGGCAATCCAGGAAAACAATAGGAACCAATCAACGGATCACAACGAAGATATGAAACCTTACTCAATCAAGGAATGGATCATAGTCCAACAACAACAACGATGAATAACACATGTTATCATCAACCAATCGGAAGGTACAAACAACACACACGCTAGCATTTGAACACCAAAAAAGCATGCTTATCAAATGGGTAAACCAAAGATAGTTCCGAAGAACAGACAAGACTCATCACGGTTCAACGAAACACAAAGTTCAACACTTAGCACGATTCACGACACCAAAACATACATGGAATCCTACAATATAGTTCTAGACATATAAAAAATCAAGAAGACACTCAAATAGTTCCATAAAAGAACAACGGGAAGTCAAAAGACCAAATACCGAGTCAAAAGAATCACGGGGAACAAATCCCCCAACAACCAACATAACGAACTCGCGGGTGGGCCCACGGGTACGCCTCTACCCGCGGTTCTGCCCGCGGGTACAGGTTGCCCGACCAATGTACCCCGCGAGTCGGCGACGGGGTGGACCCCTACCCGTCTTTCCGCCCGCGGGTACATCCCTGTACCACAATACAACACTTCGCGGATTTTCATCTCCAAACTCAAATTCAAGTCTAAAACATGCCAAATCTCACCCAATACAACAAAATGACTTGAATCAAAGGAAATGTCAAGCAATGGCACACAAGAACCCTAAACACAAGCTCTAGATATGCATTTTCACAAGACAATGCATAAACACTCACATTTCATAGCAAAACACATGTAGAATCCAAGAAATCACATAAAGGTAAGCAAAATAGATTTTGTAGAGCATGGGTTACCTCTTGTAGACTAAAGACTTCACTTTACACCTCAACAAGCTCCTCACAAGGCTCACCTTCCAAACCCACTTCAAGAACATACCAAAAGATCATAAAGATCCTATCTTTAAGAAAAGGCACCTTAGATAAAACCAAAAACACAAGATGAACTTAGATCTTATCCTCTTAGATGCCCAAATATAAGAAAGGTTGAATCTTGGAAGCAACTCTTGAAGTTTTGGCAAGGTTCCAACTTGGCTTGGAAGAAAAGCTACTCACCTTTTAGAGAGAGGGTGGAGCTAGATTTTTAGAAAAATGTAAGGAGAGAATGAAAGTGGTCTACTAGGTTAGGTTACAATACCAACAACAAGTGAAAGGTCAAGAATACCCTTACTAACATAAGGAAGTGTAAGGAACAAGGGAACTCCTTACAAAGCTCAATGTACAACTTTGACTTTGGGGTTGACTAGTCAATTACTAGTCCCCAACTATTAAATTTCAGGAATTTAAAGAATTAAATTACAAATTGAAATAGGATTAATTACATAATTAATCCCTTAAATGAATTTGGATTTCGGGGTGTCACATCCTCTCCCCCTTCAAAGAAGCTTCGTCCGCGAACTTGGGTACGACGAATTAAAGGCAAATGGTGAAAAGAAACAACATTGTGACAAGAGGTTCAAGAACAAACTCTTTTGGTCAAAACTCAAAAGAATCCACAAGAATTTCAAAGCAAGAAAGTAGGCATATCAATTCGAGGATTGGCAAGGGTTTAACAAACGGATGAATTGAGCATCAAGAACTCTAGCCTCAACACAAACACCAACTTCTAGACAACAACTAAGAACTACACAACCAACACTAACTACTAAGCTAAACAAACAACATGGCAGCAAACAAAAACAAGCATACAAGGCAAAAAACAAACTACTACCAAACTAACAACGGCTAAGAAGAAACAACGACAAAGGGAAGGGGAACAGGATAACCACACACAAGCTAGAACTCCTCACTCTCCGACTCCTCGGCCTCCTTACATTCTTCATCATCTTCTCCTCTGCGGCTTGACCTGGCTTCAATCTGGTATAACCTCTGGTGCACTGCGACAAACTACGTCTTCATAAACGCGAAGCCTTCTGCAATCATACTGTTCTGTCGGCGAAGCAAGACGACAACGCGCTCCTCATGCGCCATGGCATCATGCTCCCGCTTGGTGCGAGCTTCTTTCCTTCTTCGGTTTTCCTCACTATCAGAATCACTTTCTTCGGCCTCAACAGCTTCCGGTGCTTCCACCTCATACTCACGATCGGCTTCATCTTCAACTTCATCATCGCCCCCTAAACTTTGGACTGCGAGGCTCAACTTCCCAGCATGAATCTCAAGCTCCGTTGCTAACTCTGCCCTTTCTTTAGGTACTTTCCTTGCCACTTCTTCAAGCATGATGTATTCACCATCCTCCAGCTGAAACAGATTACAACTCCGAAGATTGGTGGCATCCAACACCAACTTTCCCACGGCCTTCGGAAGACAACCATCCACGTTTACACCTTTTCTAACCAAAATCCAGCTCAACACCATCCCATACGGTAGACTTTTCCGGTTATGATCCCGACAGAAAACCATATGCTGCAACATCAAAGCTGGCAAGTTGAACTTAACCATGTTCTTGAAGCAAAAGGCAAAGTTGCACTCCAACTTTCCCAACAACTTACTTTTGTTGTTATTAGGCAACAAACAATTTGATACCAACATAACCAAAATCCGTTGCTCCGCGGACAACCACTTTTTCTCCAGCCTTGAAGCTTGAGTGAAACCACTCGTACTGCCCAACAGATAGCTCAAATAGTCCCGGTACCCAATGGTATCCGTACTAATCCATGAATGGCCACTATACTGAGAAACTCCTGAAGCAGATAAACTCAAAAGCTGAGCCAGCCTCTTATCAGAAAGCACAACCTTCACACCTCTCACTTTAGAAGTGATCTCAAGCTTATCACCCTCCTTTGTCACGACCATGTGACGATAAAATTCCTTTACTAAACTTGGGTAAGTCTCGGCCCTTATGGCGAGAAACCCATCCAACAAACCTTTGAATCTAAGCATATCCAACAAGGAATTAGGAAAAGATTTCGGATCAAAAGCTTTACCTTCAAGGACGAGGTAATGGGCATCCACCCATTCCGCTTTTTTTGCCAAACTTGACCTTCTAGGCATGATTGATGATTACCCAAAGCTCAACAAAAGGGACCCAATACTTTCTCTCCTCTTTTTATTCTTCTTTCACCCTTCTCGCTGCCTCTCGATCTCCCGCTGCTCTCTCTCGGCGTCGCGGCAACGAAGCAGAACGGCGGCGAAGCTCCGGCAGACGACGAATCGTGGCGACGATGCGTCGGCAGGCTGCTGCGTCGGCGGGCTGCTGGTGGGGCGACGGGTGGGGGTGGGTGCTCGGTGGTTCACGGGTAAGGAAGAAGAATGGAGAAGGAAATTTGAGAAATTAGGGATTGGGGAAAAATTGGGAAAAAGATGATTTAATTTGGGGATTTGGGTAAAGTGACGATTTATGGTTTAAATGGAATTAAAATTGAGTAAGTTCCAAGGAAGACAATTAGCTCAAGTGGTTTAGAGGTTGGGTTGGCAAAGAATAAGCTCGGGTTGGAAACTCAAAGGTTATAATTAAACATTTTGGCTTGACTTTTAAGCTACACAAGAAAGGATTTTTGGTATGGATTTACTAATTTCAACTTTCAAAGAATACTTGGGAAAATTAAAAGGATTTCTAAAAAGGATAGTGGCAAGAATGACCAAATATAAGGATTGTAGAATTAATCCAAGCACAACTCATTTCAAAGATGGATAACTAACTCCACAACGAAACTTATAGGCCAAACTAAAGAAGTCACTTAGCAAGAAGAGTATACACTTAACCCCAAAGGAATCATTACCAAAGAAAAACATGCCAAGGACTGCCAAGTAACTCACATAGACAACAACGAAACAAAAGGTAACACTCAAGACAACAAAGAACACGATATCCGCAAAAAACAAGGATAGGCTAGGATAGGATTACATGCCAACTCCTCTTCCACAAAACCCTCAGACTCTGCCTGTGAACGCACCATCACAAAGACTATCCCTAGTGGCCTAGCTCCAACTGCTCCACGACCCGAACTACCTCCCGATGCTCCTCCGGCTCCCGGGGGTGGTGGCAACGCTCTCTGACCGGCTTGCTGGGGACACTTCGCAACCTTGTGACCACGATCTCCACAATGAAAACACCGCAGCGAGTAGCCGTTGCAACTATGACCGACATGTATCTTCCCACACCTATGACAAGGAGGTGTCTTGATTTGATTCCCTTGCTCCATCCAGTTAGGTCCTTGAGATGATGATGACACGATCATGGCTTGAAAACCCGGTCGTGGCTTCTTGAAGGTGGAAGAACCTCCGCTCTCAACCATCTTCCTAGCTAGCTCATAAGATCCTTTCTGAAGCTGCTGAACGCGATACAGATCCGCGGCACTCAGATACGTATCCTTAAGGGAACTTGGCCTACTCACCGTCAACGCTTTTCGTGCCTCATAATTCAAACCGGCAATGATTCTCTCAACCTTAGCAAGCTCCGTAGGCACAAGCATCCGAGCAAAGCGCGCCACCTCCAAAAACTTCTTGCGGTACTCGACCACAGACAGGGATCCTTGCTGCAGGTGAAGGAACTCATCAAACATGGCGGCTCACACATGCGTTGGGTAAAACCTCTCGCGCATCCTATCCTTAAGCGCAGACCAACCAAACTCAGACTCTTCAAGGAAGGTCGGACCCTCATGGACCCACCACAGATCAGCTTCTTGGCAGAAGTAGAATGTTGTCAGTTCTACTCTTCTCTCTTCGGGGCAACCCACAACTGCGAAAGATCTTGTCGAACACCCTCATCCATTCTTCCAAATAACGAAAACGGTCGGCTTGCGAAATGGGTGACAAAGCTTAAGAGATAAGTTGCAAACGAAGGTTTTTAAGCAACAAAGGTGTTTGCCACTAACCATAGTTAGAGAAAACAAGGGTTTAAAGTAAGGTGGTAAGATTGATAGGCTTGGACACAATGAAGTTCAACACCAAAAACCGTCGGTTAACAAAACGAATGACAAGGCTTAGAGATAGGTTGAGGGTTTACAAAGGTAAGGCAAGAAAGAAAGATAAGTGATAGATAGAAGATTAACCCGAAGGGAAAACTAACTCTACTTTAAACTTAACACCCTGCCTTAAAACTAACCAACGATCTACCCAAACGAGATGGCTCAGCTAAGGAACAAGCCACAAAGAGAAACTGGCACCACAAGAACCCTAAGCTAGATCACTCCGGGATCACAGAACCAGGGTTGCATCTTCAACTGATCTCCCCTGACTTCTTCAACCAATGGAAACAAGGTACTCATACTACACAACTTGAGCTCGGCATCTGCTTGAACTTGATCCGTCACTTCCGACGAAGGGTATAACTGCTAGATCCAAAACACGAGTTGGATGTCCTTCTCTCCGGCTTTGGGCTAACTTGATGTAGGATACCGACTTAGCACTTGCATTAGCACACAACCTGTACTCGCTGCAAGGCAACGCTTGAAAAATTCAAAGCTTCGGTTCAGATCAAGGTCCAAAGCAGGAACGGTAACAACGGAGAAGGTAACTCAAGGAAACGAAGGCCTCACAATAAGAGATTCGGTTCAAAGGGAAAAGATCAGGGTGATAGATTTAGGTTCAGCAACTCAAGGACCCACGTTGGTTAAGAAGAGAAGAAAGGTAAACAGTGCTACAACTTAAAGGAGTAAGGAATCAAAACGAGGTTTTAGGGATTGAAAAGAATTTCCCCATGGAGGGTATCCGATTAAAACTCAGGGTAGTGCTGATGAGGAAGGGAATCAAGATTTTCAAAGTCACAACTTAGCAAAGATGAGGTTGTAACCTTGAACAGAATCAAATCAATAAGGAAACAAGAAAGAGGTTTGAAAAGACATGAAGGATTTCTCAAGAGGAGCAAGGGATGGACGAGGGGAAGAGGAAGAAGATCGGTTTCAAGAGTGTGAACGGGTTCACGACTTTCCGACGAAACTTCGGCTTGAAGCTGATTACTACGCTTGTCGAACTAAAGGCTCTCTACCTCGAAACAGTCGCGACTTAACTCTTAGACCTTGCCAGATTCCTTCATAAGCCTGAAGTCACTGCCGCCTTGCACAAGATGGTTCGGAAATAAAAACAAGAACGAGGTTCGGAAGAGAAGGATCCCTTGGCAAAAGGATGATTGGGTTGTCTAAGGGAAAGAAAGGATTATAGACGGTCAAGGGTAACACTCAAACAAGCTAACGCCCGAAGCTAACACGCAGGAAAGACACCAAAGACGAAGGAAGATGTAACAAAAGGATACAAGCGCTTACTTCAACGACTCCCACTTGCATCTGCCTCACGACTGTGGATCTTATCTTGCCGAGGTCCCGACTTCGTACACAGGTCCTGGATGCTACTTCCACTTAGTCCATTGTTGCTTCCACTTCGAGGCTTACTTCCTGACCAGGGTCTCACACTATCAACAGGTTTCGAGTCCGCTGAAGTTTTCCTCTTAACTCTGCACTTAAAGGACGGTGACCCTTCTTGCCATAAGCAAAGCACTCTATCCGGTTTCCCTAGATAGTCCAGCTCGGGGTGGTTACTTCCACACTTCTTGTAAACGGCAGCGCCTTCCCTTAGCCTTGTTGTTCCAGATTGGCTAGGGAGTCTTACCCCTCTTAGAGTCGTATCTTTGCAGGTTCTTGTTGATTCAGCACTAGTAGCCAACAAACTTCTAACCACAGGTGTAACACTTCCATCAAGCTTCCTCTTTCGGTTCTCCCAGATTCCTTTATGAACTTGTTGTACTCGGTAAAGGTCAGCGGCACAACGGTTAGGCCTCCTTGGCTTGAGCAGGATAGAACCGCTCGCATAACATAATCTTCAGTTTTTTCCCAACTGAACTCCGGATCTTGTCTACAAGCTGGCCCTTCAAGCATCCACCACGAGTCCGCTTCTTGCCGAAGGTAGAACGTAGCTAACTCGACCTGGCGATTCTCCGGGCAAACCACCACTTCGAAGATCTTGTCAAACATCCGGATCCACTGTCCAGCGCTGTGGGATCTTCTTCACCGGCGAAGATCGGGGGACGGAGACTTGCGACTTGGCATACTATGTCCCGATTCCCATTTCTGCGGAGGTGGTTGTTGTTCAGGGGTGTTGCTTAGCGTCTGGGTGATCTGCGTCAGTTGATGGAGGCTTTGAGCTAACTATTCATTGGTGGCCGTTTCTGAAGACTTGCACGACGTCTCGATGGTGCCATCCTCGACTTCTATAGCAACAGCACGATAACGGGAGGAAACTTAAGACCCGCACCCTTACCTGGTGCTAACTAAAGGAACACGAAACTAAGCAGAAACAACAAGCAAGCAGCACAAACTATAAACAACACACAGCTCACCGCACCTCCTAAAAGTACTAAGTCCTAAACACTTAGATACTTAAGGTCACCTTAGGGTCTCAAACCACACTTAGCCTCTTAAAAGTCTAGACTCTAGCATCTAGGATCAAACCTAGGCTCTGATATAAACTGTAACACCCCCAATTTTCAAGCCATTTTAAACTTAATTATGCAAGATAACTAACCACAAAACATAAGCAAAGCACATGGGAAGTCTATATATATAAAGCCAAAAAAAGGGAGTGTTATGCCACGCTACACCATTTTGAACGCACACGCAAAACCAACATCAACAATCTAAAGTATTGTTTAACATCAGTGGCACATAGGCCAAAACACTACTAAAACAGTTTGGGAGACTAAACTAGCTATCTCTAACGCGCTCGCCGACTACTCAGAACCTGAAAAGCACATAATAAATGGGACGACGCCGGTCAGCGAATAATGCTGGTAACCCCATCAATACGCGTTAAGTATCATACATAGATAGTATATACAAAATCATTTTCAAACGGAATACTGTATATATATATATAT